>NW_014554754.1:3257215-3421446 GCF_001313825.1 Dinoponera quadriceps
ACAGATAGGACACTCGGCATCCATCTCTCTCTTGACCTCTATCACTTCCACATACAGGTAGCATATATCCCTTGTTCCCTTTATTCTTATATCTCTATGTATACGGCTCTATCGTTTAGTCATATCACGACCTCAGTTTCTCGTTGAATATAGTAGCGACTCGTAGCGGAGATTCTGGAACTAAATTTCAGAAATAACGGGTGTAATAATTCCGTAAACCCGTTATTTCTCTAATGGATATATTATTAATATAACGGGTTATTTCTCTAATGGATATATTATTAATATAACGGGTTTACGGAATAATTAGACCCGTTATTTCTGAAATTTAGTTTCAGAATCTCCGCTATGAGTCGCTACTATATTCAACGAGAAACTAAGGTCGTGATATAACTAAACGATAGAGCCGTATGTCTTTTTATTTCTTAAGTAATATGACTCAAGGACTGGGCAGACGTACTTTCCATTATAATAAAACATAGGCAAATTCAATAAGCTGTAACTTCCGTAATAATGATGCTATTAAGATCGTTTAAAAAGCACTTTAAAGCTTGGAGTCTCTAGTTTTTAACCATATTAGCTATATTAATATTGTACTTAATTTTTGTCAAGATATTTCGAGTTAAACGAAAAATAGCGACGGCTCAATTTCAAGCTTCGTTTTTCAGTTGAGTTTTCAAAGTTAAAAATTATTTGATTCAAAAATGTAATACAAGCGTTTTAAAGAGAAAACTTTAAACTTTTTATGTATTTGTTAACGAACGTCGAACACTCGGTTATAGAACGGTTGCAACAGTTTATGTTTCTCATATTTCAGAACACAAAAGGAAATTTGCTTCCTTTGAAAACATTAGCGAAACCAGTCGATTCTTCAACAAGAAAAAAGTCGAACATCGATTCATCGATCGATTATCGTTTTTCATTCATGAACGAATGACGGCAAGCTGAAGCCATATATTAGAAGGAAGGTAGGAAGGAAGGAAGGAAGGAATGACGGCGTAACATAACCTATCATCGTGATCCGAACGAGCGTGTCAGCAGAGTTTCGTTCGTGTCGCATTGATTTCTTTTGCACAAAGGACGTAACGAAATCGCGGTTCCTGTTGAGCAGATCGATCGGCTGGCATGTCAGGTGGAATCAACGACGCGACATTATCTGACTCGGTCACGGTGAGCGCCTAATTGCGGCGTACATCGGCATACACGTACATCGCACATCCGTCACGAAGAATGGCCTCCCCGAAGTGCGGAGAGCAATGAACCAGTTATTATGTTGCCGTCGACCGGTTACTTCAAGACGATAAATTGCCCGTTTTATGACAGCGGATCGTGCGATCGTCCTTACTGTCACTTCAAACATGCTAGACGTGGTAAGAGCTCACGCCGGATCAAGGTCTTTTTTTATCATCTTGGACTCTTCTTCTGGGTCACACGACCCCACATGTCGTAATCCACATGCAACGTCGGATGATGAAGTTTGATGTTTTCTTGATTTTCAAACGATTCTGAAACAAACTTCTCAGACGATGTATTGTATGCCGACTATTTATATTTTGTATCACTCAATCTCTTTCTCATGCTACCGAATTGCGTGCAAAAAAAAGCAAATGTTTGAAAACCGAACTCTGTAGATTGAAGCGAATAATTCGCTTGTTCGGTTTGTTTGCTTAAGCTAAAGAACATTGATAAATTAACAATCGTGTCTTATCATAAGAATAACGAAAGCAATTTTGTGCTTACATTATTATATAAAATATTTCTTAAATATTTGATATCCTCAATTCCTCTAATGATTGTTAATCAGGATTCTTTTGAACTGAGTTTTATATTTGAGGTGAAAAAGTTGAGTTCAATCTAATTACGAGACACTAATCTGGCTGTACATGTTTAACGAAGGTCTGGAATAATTCATTGAATCTGTGTAAAAAATTATTATATATATATTTAAAAAATACTTTTATGTATATCGATAAATCATTCCTTTGCTAAATATATTGAGATGAAGAATATTGAAAGATCAGCAATCATGTATTTTGTTAACAAGGACAATCCTAAAATGGTTTGTGTTTACTACTAACAAGACATAGAATAACTTGTTGAGTCTGTACAAGAAATGTTATTACTTTAAAGGCACATTTACATATACCGACAAATCATTAACTTATAAAGCAGCAATTGGTCGTATTTGAATAAAAAGTCATTGTGTATTTTGCACAGAAGATGGAGGAAGCTCAGCAGGAGTGGCCGGAATGGTGGAGGCCCAGACGACAGGCCAGACGCAGGAGAACAAAACCTCCTCTGTGGTGACATCGAATTCTCACATGCTTGAACATCTGGTAACGGAAGCTGTAAAGAAGGTGCTCGCGGATCAGGAAGTCACAGATGCACAGAAGTTTCCTGAGAACATTGTCTCTCAGGTGGTCGAGGAGCTCAAACCGACTTTGGCCTCCAGCTCCACTGCTTCTATGCGCAATACTACACCAAATATAGTAGGGAAGCACATTGCGATTCCCACGCCTATCACGAAGCCGGTGGCTTGCGTTTATAATCCCACGCCGATATCGGAACTGAAGAAACGTCATATACCGGTGATCTCGTATATGCCGACCAGAGAAAGTAGAGTGGCTGTGAAACGTAAGTGCTCTCCTGAGAGAGCTAAACCATGGTTGAGTGTAGTTCAAGAATCCAGCAGTTCTCAACAGCCGGAGATTACATACAAACCCACTGCTATAATCAACACAACCGACCAGGATGCCGTACCAGGTTACATACCTACTTTCAAGTCGGATTCGTCCACATCGAATTCGTACGACGATAGTAACTCAAACGATTATCAGTCGAAGTTCAAGGAAGCGTATTATCCAAAGTCTAAGAAGAGGAGGGAGGAATATGTTCCTAAGATGGTTAAAGCGCCGTTGAAAACGGCTCAACAATTGGACGACGTTACCGTGGATCAATTTGAACCGGAACTTGATATAATCGACGAGATCTTTACTGCCAGTCACACTGCTCCAAACGTATTGGGACAAGTCAAAGTGTTGTCCAGCGAAGATTCACAAGATTACTCTTTGGACATTGAACCGAAATTCTCAGACGATGAACTAGTTGAAGATATATCCAAAGATGAAGGTGGCGCAAGTGTCAAGAAAGACGAAGAAACTATGGACGTGGACGAGAAAGGGAAAGAGAATTTACAACATGCGAAGATTGATGAGCAAACAAGCAATAAGGGTAATAAGGTGCGCAATAATCATTGCGACGTTAAAACGGGTGATACAAAAAGTAGCAATAAGTCTAAGCAATACAAGGGAAGTGACGCGAACAAGTCTTCGGATAAAAGGAAAGAAGGTGTTAAAGAGGACACCAATAAGGAGAAAGAGGCACAGAGCAGTCACAGTAAAAGTAAGAAGAAAGATAAAAGAGATCATCACAGTTCTGAGAGGAAGGACAAAGACAAGTCTGGACATAAATCGGATTCCAAAAGTAGGCACCATTCCTCCTCTAACAAAGACAAGGATAAAAGGCGAAGCAGCCGTGACAGTAAGGAATCTTCGCACAAAGATAGAGATCACTCCCGGAGGGATAAACATAGCTCTCCGAAGAGAGATCGAGATGATCACCACAAATCCAGCCGGCACGACAAGCACAAGTCCAAAACTAGCTCCAGCTCCAAGTCGAGCAAACATACAGCGAGCAAAAGCGATAAGAAACACCAGTCGGGATCGGGTCGGAGACCTAGCACCTCCTCCAGGAAATCTAGTGAGCGCAAAGAGAGTAGCAGCGAAAGAAATTCATCTGACGGATCTGTTGATAGTCCTTTGAATAACACTCATCCTTTCATAGACGACGAAATTCTAGAACTGTCAGATTCGGATCACGATGTACAGGAAGAATGCCTAAAGATTTTTCAGGTGAGTCATCCACATATCTATACATTGCACGTGGACGGCAGTTAATCAATTATTTATACTTTTCTATCGCTGCTTGCAATATTAGCATTTTTCGCATTACGGTCGTAGACAAAATTATGTTGCGTCAGCTGAAAATATTTCAACTTCTCCTGCTTCATCCGGTGAAAGGCAAAATTCCGTATCGGCGAAAACAATTCGAATATATTCAACTTGATATGGCACAGTGTGGACATTTAATTTGTGTTTGTTCATTTTACAGGAATATCAAGTGTCCGAACAGCCGAAGGTAGTGTCGATCAAAGAATCGACGAGACGCGAGCCCGAGGATGTGGAAGAGGTCGGTAGGAAGAGGGTCGCGCACCCCTCGGCGGCCACGAGCGTCACCAAACACGTAGGTCCTAGTCAGCCACCGAAGAAATTGATCAATCCGCAGCAGAAAATGTACGAGCGGTGGCGTCTATTGCGAGAAGCGGCGGCTGAGAAGGCCGCGGCGAAGTTAGCAGCTGAAGCGAAGGCTCAGGTATCCTCCACGTCGGCACTTAAACTCTCCAGTAACGTACGCAAGGAGTCCACCGAGTCCACTTCGTCGATAAGCAACAGTCACTCACAGCTGAATGGGAATGGTAAGTTGATTCGCTGCTCACGCAAAGTTGGCACGACCGTGAAGTGCACGTGTAGCGATGTTCGAAAAATTGATTCGGTTTAATCTTACGTCAACTTAACATGTGACATTTTACTGATATAGCGTTTTGTTAATATATCGCAATGTAACGTTAAAGGTCGCGTTAGAATCGCTCACGTTCCGTACGCGAAGTCTCTCGCGATGGAGAAGAAGAAAGTCGCAGTGATGTCGGCGAAAGGCAAGGACGAGGCGGACAGCAAAACTCCGGCGCAAACCACTAAGGGCGGTGTGCGCATCGCTCACGTGCCGCAATCGGTAAGATCAGAAAGTCGCTACGAAAACTTTTAATTATTACTCGGTGCAATCGCACGCGAGTCTTGTCCTGGTTGAGTCGCGATGCGCGATATATTCGATAAGATATTCGATAAAACGTACTGCTAACGCGCGCACGGCTTTTCCGTGCACACAGGACGCGGTAACGCGTTAATAAACGCGACGAAAAGCGAAGCCGCGATAGCCAATCACTTTCCGTTACGTGTTGTTTATTCCCGCAAAAAAAGAAAAAAACAGGAGGTCGATTGCCCACCGCATGCATGAGTCACACTGTTCCTCGGCGTTACCACGTCCTGTGCACAAGTCATAATGCCTTGCGATATTACAGATACCTCAACTAGTACGACCGGAACCGCTTCAAGTCGCCACCCAGAAATTTCCTTTGAACGTTCGCCAGTATTATATTAATATTATGCACGATATATGCGTGCAAGTTTACACGAGCGGTGACGACGCAGCCGAGCGTGCTGTCAAAGAGGAGCTCGCGTGTCACGATAGATGTAAGGTGCTCCCGGTGTACAAAAATGCGTGTATATTAGCGACTCACAGACTGAGGAAAGAAGTCGATCAGAGCAAATCGGGCGGGAAATCCGCCGGATCGAGCTGCGGTATGGTATCCCACGAGGCTGTACTCGCCGGCAAGTCGAAGGGTTCTTGGAGCGTAGTCAGAACCAAGAAGAACGTTATAGATTACAAAGGATCCGCACTCTACAGTGTGCTGAAGAAGTGGATCATGTCGGAGGATCAGCTCAGAGAAAACGGATTTCCTCGCAATCATCCGGACGGTCCCAAGGTGAACAAGTGATTTTACATTGCAAATCGAAATAATGAGAATATCGGAAATATTGAAAGAATCAAACGACAGGTTGGGCGCGCGAGATAAAAATTAATAAATGATTAAAAGGTGAAGCACAAGCGCCAATGAGACAATATTAAATTATTCAAAGATGGAACGATAAGCGATGGGATATAAAAATATTATAATATATATACTGTGTATATAGTTATGTATAACGGATTGATGCAATTTTATATAAAGAGAATAAATACTTGATTAACGATGCAGGTTACAGCCTTGCATGTAATTTTAGTATTGCTGCAACCGCATATTCAATGATGTCTTACATATTGCAGGGACGAGCGAAAGTATACGTGATAAATTCGCGAAACCAAAGTGTTTTGTCAAAAGTGCCTAACGAAAGAATGTGTAGTCGCTGTGGCCAAGCGTACATGGTAGATAGACACGGCTTCTCTGTACGGCAACAAAACTGTATATATCATTGGGGAAGAAAGTTCACGATCAGAGGCGAGGGCAAGTACAGTTGTTGCCAACAATACGGATCCGCCTCTGGTTGTTGCGACGCAAAGACGCACGTATGGGACTATACGGATTATGAGAATCTTCGCGGCTACGTTAAAACTTTGCCGAAAGGTGAGTGATTTTTAACTTTCTACTAATATCGATGTACCCCCGCATATTATCACTCATCATCTCATTGTCTTATCATTCATTTTTTACATTATGCAAAAGATGGCTCTGTGGAAGAACAAGGTGTCTACGCGCTCGATTGTGAGATGTGCTACACTACGTACGGCTTAGAATTGACCAGAGTGACGGTCATCAACGATGATTGCAACGTCATATATGAAACATTAGTGAAGCCACAAAATCCAATAATCGATTACAACACGAGGTAAGGCAATGGCGAAATTTAACGTTAACGAGATTAGACGATATCGATTAGTCAGCTTAAACCGACGAAATACCGGTTTATGTGAACGATTTTCTGTGTCAACACAGGTTCTCAGGGATCACGGAGGAAGATATGAAGAACGTGACGACGACTCTTTTGGACGTACAGGCTACGTTTCTTACAATGTTCTCCGATAAAACGATCTTGGTGGGTCACAGTCTTGAGAGCGATTTTAAAGCTTTAAGACTGCTCCATGATACTGTCGTGGACACCAGCGTTATGTTTCCGCATAAAAACGGATACCCGCAAAAACGGGCATTGAAAAATCTTTGTTCCGAGTTTCTCAGAAAACTCATACAAAATGATAGTAAGTTTTTTTTTTTTTTTGGTTTTTCTTGCTTCGACTCTTGCCACCAGAAGTGATGGGGAGAGATAATAATCGAACAATCAAGTAATGTATTCTTCATAATGATATTTTTTTTTAGTCGGCGGTCACGACAGTAAAGAGGATGCCGTCTCTTGTATGGAGTTAATTCTGTGGAAAGTGAAGGAAGAAGCGAAACTGCAGTGAGCAGAACTGAATTCATAGATTTCAAACGCAAGAACAAATGCCATCGCGTTTGCTGTACACCAGCCATCTCTTTTGTAACGCGCGTTGAACGGTACATACTCTACTGCCGTATGTATTATATCTAATGTATAAATATGTAATATACCCACACCGCGTCTGCTTGAGAACTCTTTTCGAGTTAAATTCGAGATCATGTAGCTGATAAGATTCACGTTCGCGTATGACCTTTTGACATTTATTAGAACACAAATAGAACGTCGCTAATGAAGAATCGACGTGAGATTTCGCCGGTTTCGATACCTAGTGATGGGTTGAAGACGCGTCAAATCATTTATGAAATATGTGGCGATAATCTCGAATTTTTGTCATTTCGCAAATTCGAGATCATAAATTCTTGAGGATCTTTAAAAGATCAACTATTTTTTACACGATTATTGGTCACACTATCGTCACACACTCTGTTGTCACAATAGTGTTAATGTAATTGTGTAAATATAATGTACATACATATACTCATCTATTAAAATTGATTAGGTAACTGTTATCGGTACATAGGCATTCAGAAAAACTTTCGGTTTCGAATAACATTTTGGATTGAATTGCTTAAAAAGTGTAAATGTGAATGCCCAGTACTGTCGATATACGCATCACTATATTTCGATTCATATTTTTGTACTTCGTTATTATTACTTATTTATACTTTAGAGCATTAAAGAGACCAGATACGTTGTGCATCTGTCCATTTACTGCCCCAACCTCGCAGCGTAGATATACACTTCGAAATAATCTGCAATAAATCAACAGATATGAGGATTATCGATGACATTTTTTTGTTTTTATTGATTCTAAAGAGGAAAATTAATTTTTTTTTCAATGTAATTGATTTTTTCGTCTCATTGAAATGTGTTGATTGATTGGTCAGTTGATTGATAAACGTGTCTCCTTTGTAAGAATTGCTCTTATAAGCAATTGTCGCATTCACGATAAATATTTTTATAAATACTTTTATCCACATGATAAAGATAGAATCTCTCAGGGTTTTCTGCTAAATGCTATCATTTTGTATCATTGTGATACACACGTATTTATTTTCATGATATTGGCTAGATAGAACTTGATACGAAAAGTATCAAATAGTATGACAGTTGTTACTGTTGATTTATAAATATAAGTGAGAGAAAGAGAGAGAGAGAAAAGCACACAAGTGAAGAAAGAAAATTATTTATAATAAAGACAATAAGAAGAGAAAAATGTGGCAAGTTAAACTGATGATACAATGAGCGTTAAAACGAAATGATAGCTGTGTGCAATTCATATGTGAAAAATGGGAACTCTTAAGTTGTATCCTGACTATATATTTAAATTATTTATAAAACACTCCAGATGATATTAAACTGTTATAATTTATATGTGTATGTAGGCAGAGATCCTTGATTTGAGGATTCCAGAAACGAGGAAAACGAAGAGCTGAATAAACGCAAAGTGGTACACCAGTGAATCTTACATAACTTAAAATCGCCCTACTTCTTCGACATTTACAATCACCTCAACAGCACATCAAGCAAATATCATGGCCGTTCTAAAAACTAAAAGTAACAAAAATATCAGCTAAATGGCAAAAAAGATCCCGTCGTTTTCTGTACATTTTTTATTATACATATTTTACAAAATTACATCACTGTTTCAGTGGGGAGATCTGCGTCAAAATATTTCTCGACTACTATGCTGCTCGACGATTTCGTTTAACGATTGAAAGCATAATTTCAGCTAGAGACATCGTGATTATTACGCACCGGTGCTCCATGCCTCGTCGTCGTCGTGAAACTCGTGATTAACGTCGTAATTGACTAACAGACGTCGACATCATTGTGTACCTGCGAAAGTCGATCTACGACGTGAAGTGCCTAACCCTCTCTTCCGTTACAACTTTAACAGAACGCAGAACAGGAACATATTTCGGAACACTGCACGATCTCTCTGTGTGTGTCGGAACCGTTACCGAATGTATTCTGTACAAGACGCACTTCTTATATTAACACGATACTGTATACAAAATATTTCTTTTTCTTCTCGCCGCTTATATTATTGTCTGCACGTACGTCGTTCTAACTTACGGTGCAAACGCTATATTAGGTTACAGACAATTTTCTTCAAGTGGTTATGTTTCGTGAGATTATTACGTCGCGAGATGTGCGAATTTTTACGGTCCGGCGATCGAGTGGTAGTATCGTTCCGCTCCGCGATATCCTCCCCGTTACAAGTTTATGTCGCACACAAAGAAAATGACTAAAATATATTGTTTCCGCTTGTTTCTTTTTTTTTTTATTTGTAAAAGTCGGTTTTGTACAATGGATGCTATACTCGTCCAACTTTACATACAAAATACTTTTCGTATATCCGTCCTCAGATTGCATATTATTGTCTGCGTATTATAGCACATTTCTTCTCGTTAGTACAATCATTTATGTTTGTAAGAATTAACAAACGCATGCGCATAAAAAGAAAAAATGAAGCTTTATATAACGTTCGCACATTGACGCCACGAGCGAGAAACTCGTTGAAACATTTGAGAGCGCTCAATCATCACACATAATCAAGTATATGCACGCGACTTGATAGAGCTAACATCGCGTCACAAATAGGTGCGAGTTCGTGCTTTTTTCGGATCTTACGCGAGATCCCCCGACGCTGTTTCGATCGCGTTGATAAAGAAGCACCGTGAAGCAACGCTACCGTCAGACCTTCAAGGCGAGTGAAAAATATCTCGGCAGCGCGAACGTCGGACGAATTTATGCACTTGTTAATTGTCGTGCACCCCCCCCCCCTTGTAATTTCCTCCTTCCGGCGAAACGTATTGTGCTATCTCGATCGAATCTCGATATTGAACGCAGTTTTCACCGCAAAAGACACACGCGCGCGCACACGTGTTCGGAAAGCGCGTGTTGGCCGTTCTCTCGGCGGTACCGGATATCTGCTATTAATAGACGCACTGCAATTCCAATAGCAACGGTAAAGCGATAATACTGAGAAAGTATGTGCCGAAAGGCGATAGGATGCGAAAATCCTTCTCCCTGCCGCGAAGGCTAAATATTAGTCTTCGACGCGCGCGACGCCTCTACGGGGTAATGCGCTATACAATAATATGTACAAGGGAATATGACGACACCTCTCTTCCCACGGGATATCCTAATTTACGTACTATACAATGTGCTATCGCAAGCCGACAGATTTATCGAACGAAGCTAACTTCGACCGAAGTATCGCCGTCACAATGATAAAAAAAACCTTCTCGTCCGCCTCTTTGTTTGCCCCCTCTGTTTCTTTGAACACAAAAGCGTGTTGTCGTACGTATGCCACGTTCGCAACGATGTCAGGGTGAATCAAATTATCTGTACAACTCGGTCGATCGGTTGACCGCAACGAGACGTTAACTAAATGCACTTTTCAGCTTCGTTAAAATGCTGCCGATCGCTGTCTCCTCGAAGCGGCGCTATCGAGTCGTGAACGTCGAACGATTTCGCCAAGGTTCATCCTTGTCCGTCCTTTGCAATTTCAGAATTTGCTATTTCGCTAGTAATACTTCTAAGTGTGATTTGAATCGCGCACGCGCGAGCAAAATTTGAATTAGTTTCTGTCTGGTCTCTACGTCTCGATTTTAGGCATCAAGCTTCGACTATCGCGTGTCCATATCGCGCGTATACTTTTCGTCTGATCCTTTCGATATAACATCACGATACATCCGCAAAACATCTAATTCGCGCGTGAAACTTTAGAAAATGGACTCGTGGCTTTGGGCTAAATGATGATAGCCTATAGTGAACGTGAAGTCATTGATCACTCTCTGTCACACGAGATTCTGCGTTTTGCCAGCTCTCGAATTTACCAGGATTCGTGGCAATCGATTACCTTTTCGATAGATTCGGTCAATTGAGAAGGGAATTTGAAACTAGCTATCTCTCTTCTTCTTCTCTGTGCAGGAGGAAGACTAAATATCGATTGAACGCACCGCACGAGTTACGGCAGGAGTTTACGCGGCGGATACTGTACTTGAAGATCGAGCGAATCCGAGAGCACCTAAAGAACTTCGAAAAATAGGTCGCGTGGCAGCTTCTAATATCTATCTAAATTTCGTCGTATACGAAGGCAACTATTCGAAGACACATACGCGTTGGTATTACAACTACACGTACTCTTCTTCACCTCCCCCTCCCCCCGACACTTTCACGCGTGCTCCGTAGAAGAACCAGAATTCTCGCTGAGCCTCGATGGTTCACGGAGTCGTACACACGGAATTGTGCCCCTCTTTTTCACTGACACAACACCCGGAAAATAGAAAAAAATCCCCGCCTCGATTTTCATTCGCGTTGCAGCGACAAATTTGGTGCGTTCTTGCGGATCTTGAAAATCGCTCAACTCTGTTGTGATATCAACAATTCTTAGGCTGTGAGTTACGCTATACGGAAGATATTTCGCCAAATATATCGCCGAGAAAATCGCAAAATTATCGCCGTCACTTTAACGTGCAAAATAATTCAATATCTAATATGATTATCTCGGTTCGTCAGCCTCGAAGAAGAGGTCGATTCTCGCTGCTGTAGGCTTTTGAATTCTGACGATCAAGTCAATCGCTTGAAAAATTTCCGTAACTATCGAGACACCTGCAATCTCTCTAGGCAAATTTATTCGCCATGTGCTATCGAAACGCACATCAATCTCGCATTATCTTCTGATATATTAGTAGCTAATTAAAACCTGAGTACGCCCACTCGACTGACAAGGCATTAACGATCCATCGCTTTTGTCTATCGTCGTGCTGGATCTCCGAAGCTCCGCTTGCTCGTCTTCGTGAGGAATTCGTCAATTGTCGAGTGTCGTGATATCCGCATGGATAACGGCTCTCGCAGCAGGCTTCTTAGGAAAATAATACGGCCGGTTCTCGCGATAAGTGAAACGGCAGTCACTCTTGCGACCGACCACCCGTTGGACTCGCCGGCGGACTGGTAGATCGAAGATTGATTCGCTGGAGTATACTTTCAGACGACCACAGCCTCGTAGGAATGCCCATTCGGTCTTCAACTTTTGCGCGACCCGCCCGCCGGAAAACTCTACAATCTGTGATTACCTGCAAGAGATCGTAGTAAGTCTTTCTCGCAACATTAAGTGAGATACGATCAATCGATATTCTAAAATTTATATAAAAATAATAATCGATACTAAAAATTGATCCAGAAAATAATTTCATTTAATGTTTTAATATTCGTGAAAAAATTATTCGAAATCTCGCATCATTGTTTGAATGAAGCTTTTCTCTCCAGTTTCTAACGTAATCGTATCGACTATTAACCCTTATCGGTCGTAACTCACCTCTCACGTGACAACAATACTTCGTCGCTGCGGTCGTACGTCACGTAGGAGGTGACAAGTTTGCATATTTACCGAAACCAGCTACAACCTAGTGAGAATCACGCATAAAAAGCTAGCGTCCGATAAGGGTTAATATATCATAATAATATATGAATTAGCACGTTATAAATTTTGAAGATATTCCGAATACGGCTCTAGCCAGAAATTCCGTAATTACAAATATGAAAATGTAAATGATAGCAGACGCGCATAATTACCATTATCGTCGACAACCATGCTCATAGTCACACAAAAATTAGTCTTACTACGGTCAGGGCGTGATGGGAGCGTCGAAATCTTGATCTCCGACCAGGTACAGAAATTGGAAGGCAATCGCGAGCAAACTGATCCCGAGCAAATCACCCATCGCGGTCAGGTACGGGATCGCCGAGTTGTCGGGATCGATCTTACGCTTCCACATCCAGTGGATCATTATATAGGCGATGTAAAGGAGCGCCGCGACCTGGAGCATCGCTGCGCACAGGTAAACGAAGACGAAGAGCGGCGTCATCGATGTGTCGCCGTCTTTCATATAATTGATCAAGTAAATGAAAATGATGTGACCCGGTATTACCATCGCCATCAGGACTCTCGTCGTTCTGGCGTGCATACCTGAGGAAAAGAAGAAGGAGGAAAATCTACGATCGCGAGAAAAGAAGGGAAGAGGTGAAGCAAGCATATCGAAAAAAGGATTCGCTAACAATTATCAAATATTTAAGTCCGTATCATGGGCCTACGTGTTTGGTAATTGTTAGCAAATCCTTTTCTCAGTGTAGAAATAATTTCGCGATTCCCTCGAGAAAATACATATCGGCGAAACACGAGAGGATACCTTTCCCGAAGAAATTGGCGATGGGTGTGATGAAGATGACAGGATGCGTATGACCCGGTGGAATTAGAAGCGTGCCGAGTTCCGCTTGCTTATGAAGCGCCGTGGATATCCTGCTGGCCTGGACGGCCACGAGATTCCCGCCCACACCATTGATGACCGGTTGGAACACCGTCAGGTTCTCGAAGCGTGACACCATGAACTCCAGTATGAGACCGCCACAGCTGTGGGAAATCCCGCGTATTATACTCGAGAGTCTCGCTTGAAATACGATGCGCACAATAATAGCCTAATGATAGATTTTCCATCAGCGATGCGGTATTCATACTCGTACTGGAGAGTCGCGCGAAACGTTCCAGGGCTTACCTGCTGATCAACATGGCCACCATGACCGGCGTCCAGCCGAAGTAGAGCACGTCGTTGGTATACTTGTTCCTCTTAGCGATCCACACCCAGAGAGGTGTGACGAGAACATAACAGGCTATGACGAGAGGTGCCACCCAGTCCTGCTTGTCGATCGATTCGTAGAGTATGGTGGAGATCCATGAGAGAAGGGCCAACGACGTGATGTCGCCAAGACTGGCAGCTATCGGCGTGGCCACGTTGTCCGGGTTGATATGACAATGACGGGAGAAAACGATGACGCCCGCGGTAATAAGGCCCAGAACGAAGGAAGCGAGAGACGCGGTGACCAGGCTACTGGCGCACAGCAAATACGCGTGGTCCAAGGAGACTGTGCCGTTGCGAAACGCGCCCATCACAATAGCCACCACGGAGCCCAAAAAGCCCACCACTATCGCTTGACACTGTGGAGGATTAAGGTGACTTTTAATCCCGAGCAACTTTCTTCTAAGCCCGTTTGCTTTAGCTCAACTAATGCTGCACTGGAACTTTGATCCTTTTCCCATCAATGTTGGGTCATACACTTGTTTCACTTTCAAAGAAAAAGGTACAATCTAACTCAGCCAAAACGAACAAACTTTCCTTAGTTTTGAAGGCTCGGAAAAAAATCGGGTTTTCTCCATTTTTCTCCATTTTTCCGTGGATTTCTTTGAGTCCTCCCAAGGATACAAAAATTCGTTGAAAGAAATTCATATGTTCGGTTAAAACCTGTTATATATTTATTTTTTTCGTGAAGAGGGAATATATAGGAAACCAAAAAAATCTGCGGAAACATTGAGGAATAAATCCGTTTTTTCCGAGTCTTCAAAACTATCAAACCTTTTGTCTCGCTCAACGCGTGTATATATATGTGTGTTTGAGAGAGAGTCACGCGGAGGTGGCAAAATGAAGCCCTCTAATTGATTTCTTCATAATATTTCCAACGAGCGTTCTGCTGATGAAGCCCGAACGATTGTCACGCGACGAGTTTTAGCGCGAGGGAAAGCTCGTCTCTGAATTAATCTTAATTGGAACGTGTCTTGACGAATTAAAAGTTTAATTGTCGGGGTATGGGAAATATAGTGGAGCCGGTAATGAATTCCCACGTGAGATCTACGCTGAGGAAGAATCCCGCCCTGTCGTAGAATTTCGCCGAGGGAGAGAGACAAGTGTGAATAATTTCTCTCGGATTTGACACGCGGTAGCTCTTTGGATCTGACGAGAGAGGATTTCCAAGCGTGACGTCGGCTTATCCCTACGGGAGACTCAGCGCACGGCGCATTCGATTCATTTATCGTGCGCGGTGTTTTGTGAGGTAATCAGGCGTGCACCACGCGCATATGCACAAAAGATCGTACGGCAAACAATCGGCTTACCGAAGGCCGCCTACCGTCAGCGTTGAACACATAATAAAATCAAATCGTGGCGCCAATGATAAGACGGCCGGAGCTCAATTGCTAAATCGAGCGGTTAGGAAAAACGCTACCAGCTTTCCCAGAATCCTCTCGCCGGTTGGTTTCGCAATTAACCGCTAACCACGGGTCAAATTGCCGTGGCGCATCATTGTATTCTCTGGCAATTCGCGAGTTCCCGGAAATACCAACAACGACGATCGTTTCGTGATTAGCGGGCGACAGCGATTTGTCGAAATCCGCGGATTACGGTAAATCCGTCGCTCCCGTCGTGCCCGCCGCATGCGCTCGGCCGATTCGCCAGGCCACTCGCCAGGCCACTCGCGTCCACCGAGTGGAAATTCGCAGAGTTGAACTTGAACTCAAAAAAAAAGAAAGAAGTAGGCTACGAGCGACAAGCGCAGATATATTTACGATGCAGCAGATGATAAGACGCCGGATGATTAACAGCGGTGAGATTTTTCTGCAAGCGCGCGCGTTGCGTCGCCTAGTTATAGTGCTCGTTAAACAAGACGCGAACTCTACGAGGAGTCGGCGAGAAGGCTGAGTATAGCCGGGAGAACAGAAGTTTCAGAAGAAAAGTAAACGGCGTCGGATTGAACCAATACGGCGTCTCGCCATTGTACTCCACGGAATTAAGTTACGACTCCTTTGAATGATAAGTGGTAAATATCGGCGTTTAATATGGAACATCTAGTTAGAACCAGTTTCGCGAAGGTAAAGTCTGAAGCTAAATCTGAGAGAACTGTCAAGAACGTGTCCACACACGGTTCGATGTGAAAACGAGCGAAAGAAAGAAGAAAAAATTCTCCGCTCGCCGGAATCGAGTGTAACACATGTACAGGTGTGTATAGTCGACGGATAAGACGACCTGTGCCATTTCGCGTTTAAGTTCGTCGTCATTACGCGCGTCATCAGGTTCGCAATGAAACCATTAAAAATATATACGAGGAAGAATATTTGAGAAACTCGAAATCTAGCAGTCGGTGTGATATTTATTATCGAGGAATAGTAATATTCAGCCTTGATAAATAGAGATAAGCCATTACTGTCGGAGTAGCTCGTTTGTGGTTGAATCAAGTTATATCAACATTAAAAAAAATTCATCTAAACATTCTTAGGTCGATACATTCGAGAGAGACGGATTTTATAGCGGAAGATCAGCGCGTGAATTCGATAATAACGGTTCACGCTTCTTTACCAAGGCTGAATATTATTATTCTTTCGATAATCAATATTTTAGGGGCCGACCACCAGCCCGCGGTTATTATAGTCTTTAAACTATGCTTGTGTGATCTGCTGTCGCGGTGCCTTCATTATGTTATGCATATATAAATATCACAATGTATTGATCGTCATGCAAAGGGTACACAGAAGAAAGGAATTAGCTGTCCATATAATATAATTGAAATTTAGTTACCTAGTTTTTAGCTAAAAATCAGATACAGCAACAAAAAGAGTAAGCTAAATTCATTAAATTTCAATTGTATTATATGAACAGCTAATTTTTACTTATAGAATTCTTAAGTCTCTAATTCTTAAATTCTCTAATTCTTTTTCTAAAGAAGATAAATAATCTTTTCACCTTTGAATTCGACACGATCGAGGGTCACTCTTACCTGTATTAACACGAGATTCCCGACGATCATGTGCCACTGCTCTCTTGGCATGTCCATGTGACCGAGGTTCGCTTGGGTGGAAAGACGCGACGCCAAGGTCATTTCCAAATTACCCTTCAGCCCCAGGAGTGCTGGCACCAGGATCATGAGCTCGTTGACTTTCTCGAAGACTACCCAATGCTGTAAGCGGAGAATTATTGATAGAATAAAATTACCGACAGAACATCCCCGAGTTAATTTAAAATTGATCTTCTTAAAAAAACAAGCGTAATTAAATAGAGGTAAAATAAATAAAGTATAAGGAATCTACTGTGGCAGATAATTTTATTTGCTCTTTTTTATTCGGACTCTATATCATCGGAGAAGGTTCACTTGTCGTTCGAAATGATTGTCAACTTGAAGGCTCTCGCTGAGGAAAAGTCTATATTATTATATCAATCAAGGAATTTGCCGCGAATGCTTGACGTTGTATGAAATCCGAGCGGCGTCCATTCTATCAAAGAATATAATTAGCTGTCGCGTGCCGCTGAGTCGCCCGCCATGACCCGCATTAACATTTCCACGAAATCGATCGATCGTGTTTCTCATGAAATATTTCGCCCGGACGGGGGGATGAGTCGATCGTACTTGAACCAGGTCGAGGACTAATCCGGCGCCCACCATGCCTAAACCGGCGATGAGGAAAGGTATGAAAACTTGGATGGTGATCGCCAAATACGATTCGAGCGGCTCGTCCTCGGTCACACCGTAGATTTTGCTCTCGGCGACAACGTCCGGCAGCCGACCGGCGTCGCCGGCCTCGTCGAAGATGGTCACCTCGAGGCACTCGTCAGCGTGTCCGCTGCCGGTGGAGTTCGTTTGGCCGGCTTGTCCGTTAGTGGTGGTGTTCGATTCGGAGGTGGTCCGCGAACGGCCATCGGTCGGTGTCATCCTGGTGGAGTTCTGCTTCTCCGGAAGCAGGGGCTCCTTACATTGCTCACTACCGACAGAAAGGAGATTTCCGCTGAGCGAGACACCGATGTTACCGGCTCGCAGGAAAGGAAGATGGTCTCGAGAAATGAGAGTGCCGCCGCGCGAGAGTCTCATTAACCCTTAGGCCTGACGATCGTCGGTGTGTGATAAACTCAAAGCGTTATGGTATCTTGAAAAGAAGCCAAAACAAGCGTCATTCTGTGCTTTTAAGGGAGCAAGTTAAACGAGCGCATGTCCATCGCCAAACGCCGCGAAGAATAATCAAACGAGCAATCGGTATACGGAAAAAAATGCTGTCGAATCAGAAAAATGTCAATAAAATATCCAACGGCAGCGTAATTGGAATAAATCTTCTCGATTCAATGGCAAGTATCATTAAAACTACTATGCATCGCTTCAATAATTAAAATATTCGTCTCATTAATATCGCTATTGAATCCAGAAGATTTACTCCAATTACGCGCGCTGTTGGAAAATTTTTATAGGTTTATTCAACAGTCTTTCCCTTTCCGTATATAAATCTTTAAAGTCCTCTGAGTCAGAATGAAAAATAACAAGGGAAAGTTTTGCAGTACTTCTTATACAATTCAGTGGTATTTTATTATGATACGATAAAAAGGAATGTTTTATTTTTGAAAGAGCCCGGCCCAATCGTTATTCGCTCATAGATAATCGCCTCGAGTAATCCATGGGCGAAAGGTTAAAATCACTCGATCATGATAATTAGCGCGCATTTAAGCGATAAGGAAAAAAAAGGCCAAAGATAAAGACGAAAGCTGTGTGTTGAGCGACGCGAGGATCGGTGCTGCGTGAATGAGAAGCGTGCGGCTTCGCGCGACGTGCGTGCGATCAATTGTCGCGGGTGTCGTGTGTGCGTGCTGATTCCACAATGAAATGAACCTGCCGATTTCGATCACTAGATTCCATGCCATGGACACTGTTCACCTCGACACTGGAACGCCGGTGCACCGAGAAATCGACGCAATCGTACTGTTACGTTTCACTCGACTCGCTCGTGCACGGTCGTTCCGTCCGATTTTCCCGTCCGCAGGGATTTCTGTTTCCCGTACGCCCCGGCAAAGTGGATTACAATACCAATCAGACGTACTTTTCGAACTTGACGCACCCGACACTCGTCTGGTCATGCTGTGGCTTGTCGGGCGGCACTCGTACCGGATGTTGATGCACCTGGCCCTCTATCATCTTCCTACTGAGGGCTGCGTGACACTCGCTGCCGCGAATATATAGCCATTCTCCTTTGAGAATGATAAGGCTCGCGTAAGCGCGCTAGCGCGTCGCGCTCTCGCCGACGAGACGGTTATATTTCAGGACACAAACAATGCAAATTACGTAATCACCGCGAGGGGAGCCGTGTGCTATCTCTATCTTTCCCGCTCTCTCTCCCTCTCTCTTTCTCTCTTGCTCTTCTCGATCGTCGATCACATTTGCTCAGGAGGAGTCACCGTTAATTATGTCGTAAATCGAAATTGGATCATCCAACGGTGCCAGTTGGAGAAGGTAGGCAGCCTCTTACTGTGGTGGACCACTGCCAAATAATCGTCATTTTAATGAAATCGTGAGCTTGATTGAGCACGTGGTGTACAATAAATCGGAAAGTCGCAGACTCGCCTATAGATTCTCCGCCGGAAACAGGGAGACTCGAGATCCGTTTGGAAATATGCGCTGAATGTTGAATTGCTGATTTAATTTTAAATTTTCCAATAGTCTCGAGAATCAACTTCGCTTCGAGATACAATAATCGGCCTGACTTAACGAGGGTGTGAGAGCGAATGCGTTTACGAAATAATGGTCCGCATGCAAACGACGGTGCTAAGTGCTGGAATACGCCTCGACCATAGCTGTAAGATGCTGTGATTGTCGCGCGTTTATAAATAATTATTACGGTACGAGCGAGCGTGCAGATCAGATAAATAATTTTGCAAACGCGTTTTTAATTCTAATTAACATGTAACACGTTCAGTTTCCTCCCACAGGTCTCGTCACGATAGACTTCGTCTCGCTATATTAACACTCATAGCGAGCGTCTCATCACATGTGATTACAGTAATCCACGTGTACGACGATCGGAAAATGTTAACAAGTCGCTCGTGGCATCATGGCTCGGTAATCTACCCAGTCAGTATGGAGCATATTTTTGCGAACGCGAACGATTTTCGACTTCGGTTATCTATATCTGAAATCCATAACGGCGTTTCGATATCACTGGTGAACACGTCACGACGTGTTCACGACTCGCGATAACGATGTTCAATCGTCGCGGCGTTACGCGTGGAAATTGAAACTGCAAGCTGCTCGATTAAGACCGTTCGATTGAGCAACCTTGCTTCGTGTTGCTCCACGTTGCCTTTCGTAATCCTAGCTGCAACATTGGTACAATGAGACCGGAACAATCCATATCATATGCTACGAAGCAGAAAGAAAGACATGTTGCGCGTCAAATGATAATTTCCGTGAAAGTTACACAGTAAAAAACTTGATGTAAATAACGGTCCACTGAAATTTTGTACTACCTTAACATGGGAATATGTTGAAAAGTACACAAATATATGTCAAATTAACATATTTAACCTTGTTAACGTATTCGACTAGCTAAACGCAAAAATTCCAGCGGACCGTTATTCACGCAAATTTTTTTCTGTGTAGATGAGTCAAAACTTGTCTCTCAAGGAATTTGTCTTGAAATGAAAAAGAAATGCGAAAATTGTTATTAAAATCGTCGAATTCTTCTCGGCTCTTTTGTATTTCTATCTGCCGATTTGCTCTACGAGAAGACTGACAATCTTCTCGAGACTAATTTCTATCGAGCCCATTGAGACTATTTATTGCGGACCAAAGGCACTTAATTTTCCTTTTATCGAAAATCGAGTCGAAAATAAAGATAAAAGAGGAGTTTAATCGTGCGACGATCGATATAAAGATACAAGCCTCGCTGATAAGATCGAACGTGGAACGTGGCGAGGTCGGCCGACGACGACCGCGCGATCATTTGATATTCATTGTCTGGTCAGCTGCACCTTGCGTCATGCATCGACCGACTAGTGGAAGTGCGAATAGGCCTGAAAAGCACGTTGCGCCGAGCACGGATTGCACGAGTTCTCGTAACCTTAACCTACGCGCAATCAAGCAGCTGGAGCCTCGACGGAGCGCACACGACCATCACCTATCTGCATCTCGCGTCCTTCGCGTTCTCTACGTCTTCTGAATCATCGGCGGACAGGTAGCGGCCGATTCGTACCGATAATGCATTCCACAAGAGTTCAGACTCGATTATTTACGCGCGCGTAAAAATCCCGCCCGGAATGCCTCTCACCGATTCAAGTCTGACCCTGAACGAATCCTCGGGAATACGTTAATAATGCTTTATCGACGGCTACCTGCGTCATATCCGAGATAACCGACTATCTACCTCGCTTATGTACTTTGCCTCGTGCAATCGAGTTCGCCGTCGTGCGAGGTAACGCCCTGAAGGGACGAAAGTCACACCGATCACGACGTCCGCGGGAAACCGAAGGGTTCGATTCAACAGCGGCCTCGTGCTCTGCTCACCTGAATTCTCCGCTTGATTTTGTGCACTTGGCAAACCGTACTTGTGACTTTTCGTTCCCCATCTCGAGATGCATTCTCCGCAACCCCTGTCTCAACGAACCCTCCAATCCTGCTGCTACTCGTTATTGCTCTACTCACACATTCAACTCTCCTATATTCCTACAACTCGGACTAAAAAAAGTTTCATCCGTTACTACACTCTGCTCATGACAGAAAAGTGTTAACGGTGGTTCAAAATCAACTCGAGCTGGCCAACCACTAATCTTCCGCGACATTTTCGCTGGAGAAAATGCGATTCGCAAGCTTCGCCTCTGCAGACGTATCTCTCCGCTACAAGGTGTTCCATCGAGGCAACACGTTGCGACTTTTTCTCTCTTCGCGTACCTGGATTCTCAAGCGTGGTCTCGGCGGACGCTCGCTCCCAAGGACGAAAGTCCTCCGGCGAGACCGTTCTAACTAGGTCGTTGATCGCCGGCTTCGTGCCCGGTGATCGGTTCTGCGGCGCGAGATCAGCCCACGTCGAGCATCTGATGGTGGTCACCCGGTGGCCTGGTGCGAGGCCGTTTCACTCTGCGGTTACATCGCGACTGATCGCGATCGTGCATCACGCTCGCCTTCTTAAAACTAGTTTGGGGACACACGGGGCATCCGTGTGTGTCGGCAGTGCCGGACGGGGCAGGCGCGAGTTTATCGATCCACTTTCCAGTTAGACCGTCCGCAAACTCCTCGACTGCACCACTACTCCGCCGTCGTTCACCAATGGCGAGTCGACTTCTCGGCTTCGCTCGCGTCCCCCGTCGTCCCTAGGACTTCCGAAGAGGAGTGTCGGAGGTCCTGGTGACGTCGCCTGGGGGGACGTTCTACCATGAAACGACCGTTGCGTCATCGTTCGTATGCATCAGTATTGTGTTATCAGTGATCTCTTATTGCACGTGTTCGACCTTATCCACCCACCGTTCCTCAACTAGTCGGAAAAGGCCGCCTCTGCGCCTGAAATCCTAGTGACGTCGCCCTATTGCGAACAGTTGCGTCCTCGTTTCATCGCATTCCGCAACCGCATTATGTGTCATGTGCGACTCTTCGGATTTATCCGTTACACTCTTCGTCGTCGATTGGTACGATCCGCGGAAGTCATTTTAGCGATCTGACCCGCTGGTTCTCGCGATGTTACGAATTGAGCTGAGCTCGTTGATGCATCTTCCACTGTTGGTCGTCATTTTTGGGACGCAGGTGTTTTATTTGATTTCGTTTTTCAGTTATACAAGGGGATTCCTAATTGGATGAACGTGACATGGGGTGTCCGACATCCCTCCGCAAGTGACGTCACATGTGACGGTTATGTAGGCATCGGTTACGTCATCAATCAACAGCTGATGCATTCGGAGAAGCTTCTGCTTCATTCATGAATTTACGACGCGCTCAAGGGAGTTGCATAATCGCCGCCGTTCCGCACAATTTTCGCAGTTTACGGCCGACACGCTCTTGCGCACTATAATTCAGTGATGGCAATAATTTACGTTACCTCGGCAACGATTTACCGCAAATTTTCATTTTCCCCTCCGAATCCATTAGAGCGTTATGTCAGACGCGATTACGTTAACCCGACTATCGATCACGTATATTGCGTGGACCACGGATTAATATCGGGAAAACTTTGTCCGCAACTTGTTACGGAACTCCTTAATTACGCACAATTTCCAATAAAATGATCAAAGCTACTGTGTACCTCCCAATCTGCGTTTTATCATCGTCGTAATATATAATGCTCCTAACTTGTGTGTAATAACTTTTGTTTACATACAAATGTTTCGTCTCTATTAAATTTGCGCGACGACAACCTGACATTTAACATCTATTTTATCGCAAGATATTTTTTTTTATTCTTTCATAAGAACGCGACATATGTATATATAATATATATATATATTCGCGCGTAAAATTCAAAATTTAACGATTCACCCGATAGTTTCGGTTGATACTATTATATAGATACTACGATTGCATCAAGGTTTACATGTTATGATGCAAATGTATAAACTGTCAAGGACTATTTTTATGTTGCGAGCAACACCTGTATTTCGCCATTTATATACAGTGACTCTCCTTTGGCTTGGAAAAAAGATTATCGATTTTCTAAAATTATCCGATAAATTACCTTAGAAAGCAGAAAAAGGTAAAGTCCATTAAATATTTATTTATGTAACACCTTTACACGTGACATAGGATGGCTTATATAATTCTTTAATAGCAACCGTCTCGTAGGTAAAGTCAAGAATAAAAGAAGGAGAGAGCATTAATCATTTTGTGTTTGTCCTTTCAGTAACAGTTTCTCGCGAAAGAATATGAAATTTATGTGAAGTTTTTCTGTCGTTAAAAGAACATATGTAATTTTAAAATCAGATTGTGTTTTGGAGAATCACTTTCACAACTGCCGAATCAGCATGCTGTGTATTCCTACTCTCCTTTGCAGTATCGCAAGGTCTTTGCTTCGTCGTGTCTTTTTCTTTCTTATAATTTCGATTTTACCTGCGCAGTATCGTATTAGAATTGCGTCAATGCGAATAAACATGTTGGCCATGAATACGATATGATGGGAAAAAAGCACGATTGCGCCGCTTGGTTGCTTGATAATCGATGTAAACAGGTATATATTGAAACAAATCGCCAATTAAATTGGCTTATGAAATAGCAAAAAAGATTGCTATATATCGACAGCTTATCTTCTCTAAAATCTACAAATTTGCAATTTAAAAATTTAACTCGAACTTGTCAAAAGAAAATTACTTCTTCGAAATTAGAGAAGGCACATATTTGCCCTTACGTTAAAAATTTTTTTGATCGAATATCATCAGAGCCGAAGTTTGCAAAATTTATATTTTTTCAATTTTCTTCCATTATATGTTCTCTCCTCCCTGAACGTGAATAAGCGTAGAGGTTACTATCTATCGATTCAAGGGGTGCATCTCATTCGACGTAACCCTTGCTTAAACTGGAGCGGAAAAATTCGCTCATAACAGTCAGTCGGTCAATGACGCGCGAATAGGATTCACTGGTCCGTCTATGATCGTATCCTGTGTAGGAGCGCGCCGGTAACACTCTGACCGTTCGTGACGCGGCAATTTGTATTCTGGTAACTTGAGGATTAGGTCACGCTAGAGTGTAGAGTCCCGCTTTCCTAATTATTACACCGCTCAAGCGTTCGCATCTCTTCTCACATGCGCGCGGGAATTGACATTACGAACGAAGGCGACGACGACGACCAGATGTTGATCGGATGCTGATTTATCGACACTTCATTATTGACACAGGTAAGCAAAATCATCTGACTTTGGAATTGATGGAGTTCTTCGCGGAATCACGAAGAACTAGTTATAGCCATGTAATCGCGTGACAAATGTAGTCGTGTTATTAGTTAAGATTTATATTTCCCGGTCAATCTGCGATCGTAAATCGGAATTGAAACATCAAACGTCCTGAGGTTCGTTAGAACAGTAATCGCATAGTTTAAAAGAACAACGTGGAAATCACCATGAAATCGATCGCTGTTAAATACATCGTTTCTCTTTAATGACATTTTTAACGACACGCTGCTGTTTGCAATTTGTATCTTGATGAGTAACATTCAGTTAGCATGTGGACAGAGAGAGAGAGAGAGAGAAAGAGAGAGATGAAGAGAGAGAACGTGACGAAACACGTTTGCACGTCTAATTACACCGAATCCCAACGTATGGGTATCGGGTAATGAAGAGTTTGCAGAATGTAATACTCACTCGAACCGCCGATCCGTGATCGCTTTGATCAGCAAACCGGAAATGCACATCATCCTGATTCGCGGCGGTTGACACGATCGACACTATGTTGTTAACGATCACTAATTATCCCCCGAGATCTTACGAACTCGATCGAATTTCACCGGGCTATACTTTAATCCTATATCTTGCCCGGGTTATGTCACAGACCGCGAACCCGCTGAGGGTTTCGCTTATGAAATCTTCAACTATTCATCTTATGAAGATGAAGAAATCCGCCCACTCGGCGGGAGTACGGATTTTCCTCGCGATTTCGCGCGGCCGGCCGCGGAATTCGCGATTGAGTCGATAGCGCATGTCGTTGTCTTATCGAGCGATGTACTGAACATTTTCGCTTTCGTGTATATCGTTATAGGTACTTTAAGCTCGATATCATATGTCCGGGGGTAAAAGAGCGCGGCAATAAGAGTCGACAATATGTTGCGAGGTCGGCGGAACATCGCATTTTTTACGATGCACCGAGGCCGATCATTCACATTTTATCGGCTGCTTTACCGTCTGTTTGTCATGCAACTTCGAACGACGATAATGCGCCGTCATTGAAATTGCCCGGGCAATTTTTTTATTGCCGACGTCGCAGCAGCGCGAAGTGCGCTAACTCCAAAGGTGTACACATATCTAATTTTGGAACAATTGGGCAATTAAGATCGAATTAAGATCTTCCCAATAATTCTTCCCGACTAACAACAATATGTTATATTAATATTAAATATTATAATTTCTCATTCAACAATGTAATCGAACATATGTTATGTTACACTTGTATTGTTGAATGAGAAATTTTAATATTGATATAATGTTACTGTTAGTTGGTGTTTATTGAGTTTTTTCTCTTTTGAAGTTACTTGAACGTTGAAGTGTCTTTAAAATGTCTATTTCTATTCGTTTGCTCTTCGCTTTACGCTCCCGACAATAATCATGCGATAACCGAGTGTTGGCTTAATGTTCTATCGTAAACGATTTGGAGCCAATCGCAGCTTTGGTCGTTTATTTTCACCTCAGTTCGCCCAAGTTCTCTCATACTTAATGGCTAATAAATTAGAGGCCTTTTAAAGAAATATTCTGACACTTTTCTTCTTCCGGTAATCATTCCAAATCATTTCAGTTAGCTTTTTTAAGATCCATCGAATTTACAATTAATTAAAGAGTCTAAGGAGGGAATGAAATGCAGCAATTATAAAAGTTAATATGAAATATACTTCGTTACTCTGCAAGCTTCATTAAGTTTCATCGAATTGCTTCAGAAGACATGAATTTTTTTTTAACGCAAGCTCGACCGCAAGGAAGCCTTTGCCGAGCGTAGGTTTTGGCGAATGTCCGGCTTAACGTGATATAATCTACTCGCACACATATACCTTTTGTGGTTCCTTTTAAAGCGGGCGATTACGTAAGGTAATCCGCTCTTGACTCGGCAAAGGTCGACATTGAAACCAGACCTGAATGAACCGTGCAAATGGAACATATTCTTGGTATTCAAATACGCTGCGATTTCCCTGACAATTTCAATAAAAGAGCGTGTACCCACGTGTGCATAGTTTAGCAGCGCTCTGGAGATCTTCCTTATTGTGTGTAAATAGTCGAACAGATATGAGATTTTGCTAACACGTGTGACCTTGTTTGGTCAACATGTCAAGCGTTATTCATTTTCGTGCCAGACGCAAGAAAAGAACACGACTGCACAACACGATCGCACAATTATATATATATAATTATAATTTTTCAGGCTCGCGTTTCGTTTAATTAGTTCTGTGAATTTGATATATATATTTGATATATATGTATCCCCCTTCACGAATTCTTCTCTTTGTACAGCGCACTACTTGTTACGCAACCAGTTTAATGACCGTGTATTCGCGCCTCGACAGAATTGAGTAGGAAAAATGTGGGAAGAGATAATAATTAAAAGTGTCGATAAAAAGTGACGCGATATATCGAAAAGCCTGCCGCAACGCTCGAGCGCGGTTTAAATAAACGATAGCGATAAATTAAATGTCTCGATGCTGGCGTGCTCTTTCCGCGACAGGCTTATGATGTAATTGACATTCTAACTCCAAGCTCATGGCCGTTGCCAAGTGCCGATAAATCGTATATGGTTTTCAATTAAGACCCGTCACGAAACGAAACGATCGTTTTAAGTGAGTTAACGTCTCGATTAATTCGCTCATCGTGTCCGATATCTCGTGATTCGAGCCACTTATCGCTTTGTGTTTTACTCCACTTATAGCGACGTTCATACCCCATCCGAAATGCCTCTCATAGCGCAACGAAATGTTATACGATTCAACGCATTAAGGAATCAATTCAATTGCCGCTCAGTTTTCAAATTCCAATACGTGTATCGAAAGTCACAATCGAAGGTTCAATCGGGACTAAATTGAAATTAAATTACGACCATCACGTTACGATTGAAGTTCAGTTAATTCACGGTGATACGATTAATCGAAAAAAGCGTCTCTCCTTGCGATGGCCATTGTAATTCGTTATCAGACAGATGCACTCGAAATCGCGTGGGTGCTTTACACGGAACTTGTAATTTTACGACGAAACTCCTATGTTAATAATTCGGCGAACATTGACACTATCTCTCTCCTACGCAGTGCGCGTATTCCTTTATGTTCTTCCGTGCACCACCCACGTATCGTAAACACGTTGGCGGGCAACAATAAGAGCATCGCCGGGAGGGTGTTACGCAAGCGCTACCTTACACTTGCTTCTTCAATTACGAGCGAACCCTTATATACAGTTAACTCACGCTACAGTCGGCTACACAAATAACGAGATCGTGCGACGAAACAGGAAACTGTCGCGCGGCTACTTCAATGAGCAAACGCAGAGCAGAAATAACTTTATCGATAGGAATATCATTGAAAAGATCTACAGTGGGCAAAAAAAAAATATATTTGCACGCCTCATCCTCTTCGGAATCAATTTACGCGGAGAAGCAGAAATATTGTTGCAAGATCTTTACGAAAATACACTCAGTTTTTGTTTTTATGAAGAAATTAAATAAAAATACATTGCAGAAACGCTTTTCGTCTTTGCATAAGATTGTCCCATAGAAAAAAAAGAGGTATGCAAATACTTTTTCTCATCCACCATACGTAACAAATGTAATTTCCATCGATTTTGACAGTAAGACAAGAGTACTGGAAGAGAAGGTGAAAAAGAATTGAACCTATCTAACTGTAGAAACGTAGAAAATATAAGTCACCGCGTTTCGTTTAACCCTTTAGTGCACCGTTTTGCATATATGCAAACCTATATATTGATGCTCAATCTCCCGTCCCAGTTGAACTTCGAAGTTTAAACGTGCGGGTATGTGCAAAGCATGTCGTTCAAATGCACTTTGCGCTTTTACCACTAAATGTCGCCGTTGTTCAATGTTTCACGTTTCTTTATTAGCATTGCACATATTCATGCTGTGCTTTATGTAGTACTTAGAGTTTTCTATTTATATATACGAGTTCGAAGCAGCGTGTTGTGTTTTCGTTGATTATCTATGCTTTCTTGTTTAAACAATAAATATTTGCCAATAAAAGACAAAATATACAAAAAGATTCTTTTAATATCTTTCCAGAATTCTTAAGATTGCAAATAATTATAAAAAAAAATTTGAAATTTCCAAAGTATGCGCACTGATTAAAATTCCCGTTTGAAATTAGAATAAAAAATTTAAGTTACATTGTTCTCCCTTAAATAAACGGGACAGCCGATCGTGTCTATCTCTTACAGCCGGTTCTCCAATTACAAACTCTCGATGATGACCGTCGGAAGCATATCACGACACGATAGGCGGCGGCTGGACCGATAACCGACACGTGTCCATCAGCATCCATTTACATGGAAGTCGCGACCGGTTTACGCAAAGTATTATCGCGTGCAACTCGAGAGGACGTCTTTCCACGCGGTGGATCACACGCGCGCGTACACATGCTCGCGCGGCGCGAGCGACTCGACGCCGCTGGTACCCGAGATGTCTCCATTGCGATATTTTTACACGCGTCTCAGCCATGCACCGCTCGTCATTTTGCACCGAAGACGCGACGAAGAAGAAGAAGAAGTTACCGAAATCTCCTTACTTTTTTGCAACTTCGTACTTGCGGCGACTCCGCATCGCGCGTGCCAGTGCGTCGCGCATAACTCACGCCTGCGAATTCCTCGTCTTATCCGTAATTACCTCGAATGATAAGGATAAGACCTTTTCGCGAGCACGTGCGTTTTACGTCACTTCTACCGGATGTACCGTAAAAATGCTAGTGATTCACCAAGCTTAGCTAAAACTTTCGTTTCGTTTATCGCGACAATAAGATCGGAGATCTTCGCGAATGTGCTCTATGTTTTACATCGATTATCTAATCGGATTTTTCATCTGTAATTAACGCTCTTTAACATATTTTTTCAGCTAAAATAGAGATTACAGATGTTTCTCAAGACGCCGGGAACGTGTCTTCGCCTTTAAATCGATCGCAATCCCAACGCTTCTACGCAGGTGCGGACGCTGCGTGTTACGCATTTCTGTGCACGTGCATTTGAGAAAATTTATAACTTTAATTTTTATGTTTATATCTTCTTTTTGTTACTAGAAATTTGCGAAAATTCGTCGGACCGTCGATGATTTTTTTGACTGTGAAGACGAATCGTCTTACAGACACGAAATCGCATAATTACTGAAAGGTAGGAGATTGACAGTGCCGGCAGATATTTTCATCGAATATGACATGTATTGTTTCGTCACAATTAATAAGAGAATATTATTCGACGAAAAACCCAACAAACTTTTGCAAATCTCCGATATCACTTATCCTCTACTTATTTATTTATTAGGGGAGAAAGCGGTGTTATAACCCCCATTTGCATTTTGAACAATAATTTTGTTAATAATTAATATTGTAATTCGAAAACTTAATCATTTATATTCGTCAAAGTGTTGTTTAATCGATTCTCAAAGTTATGAAATATTTATTACTAAGGACGTTATTTATAAAAATGTTGCGACATTGCATAATGGATTAAAGAGGAACAGAGGTAATGTGACTCCCAACCGAGATAGATTGAAAAAATTAATTTTGTTTAAAAACACAGTGTTTCGTAAAATATATCTTGAAAACGTTTTGAAATATTCAAAAGTACAAATGCGTTATGACAAATGCCGGCTATTGTATATTGGCATGTTAGCGTCACAATGTGACGGCAGGCTACTAAATAAATGATTCCACAAGTAATCATTATTAACTTAATAGTGGAGATATTAAGAGAGGCCATAATATACCACTTTTTCTCCTCTACGAGAGTACAGGCACGAAACGTGTTCCGGTTAACATCCGGGAGCTGTCTTCGCGTTTTCAACACCGCGACGCTTTTCCGCAAGCTCGTCGACGCCGACGAAGTCGCGGACCGTTCTCCGGGCGATGCGAGCGCCTAAGCGCTTCCGTAACATATTCGCAGATTGATAAATTACTCCACGTGTTTAAGTTCGACCATGACGGGCAATAACTTAACGTACGCTCTGATACCTCTCGTCTCTCCCGTATCTTATCCACCGGCTCGCTCGCTCGTTCGTTCGTTCGTTCGTCCGCTCGCACTCTCGCTCGCACGTCGTGCTATTATTTTATTTTCGTCGGCGAGCCAGAGGCGGATAAGGATCGCACGCGAGGTGCAACGCGGAGGTGTCTCTGATAATACTTACACGCCGGTCAGCTGCACCGGACGATGATGCTCTTTCTTGCCGTCGCGGTCCAAATGACCGCAATGTCGCACCGCATTTTCACGATCGCGCACGTGAGAGTATCTGTTCGATTTTCGCTCGAACGTTCATAATCCGAAGATTTCGCGAGGCTGCACTCCGCCCGAAAAAAAACCCGCTTATCATACGTATTGTACCGTTTATTTATTTATTCACCAAGGTGGATGCGACGAATGAGGCGAGCATCTCGTGTTTACCCGCGTGATCAATAAAAAAAAAGGAGAAAAGAGAAAAAAAAATATTCGGATGATTGGAGCAAAAATCGTATTTTGTTCGCACGCTCGCAGGCGGCTTCGCTCGAAATAAATCACGTAAAGCCGACGATGACGAACAGCCGCACACAAAAAAGAAGCTTTGCGATGCTAAATTTTGCAATTGGAGTCATTCTTTGATGCAGCACTAAGCCCGTGATTATTTTTAGTATCAAAGATCAACGTCTCATGGAATCGTCATCGCGCGGTCGATTACTTCATTCGTTATCGGTCGTCTGCCGATGTTATCGCTCGGCGGGAAACTTTTCCAGAATATCGACAAAACGCTACGTAAATAAAACAAAGTGGAATCTCGCGAGTGCGCAGGGGCTGAAACTGATATAATTTCAGTAAGTTCAGGGATCCAAAACCTTGTCGACTATAATTCGAAGATTATGCCGAAGTAGTTCAGGGTCAAATTACAAGTACAGTCCGCCTTCCTGAGTGTTTCGTTTTACGTTTCTGACGTTTAAAATAAAAGAAGCGCATATTCTCAGATTCTTGGCACGAAGAAATGGGAGAGAAAGAGTCACTGTACAAATCTTATTCTTAAAACAATTGGCTCATCGATGCTCTTTCTCTCTCTCTCTCTCTCTCTCTCTCTTTCTCCCCTTTTATCTCTTTAAATCATAATCGAATAATATTTTTGTTCCCCAAGAAAATAGACGAACTTAACTGTCGTGAAATTTTAATTATCAGTCAGATTATTTTACGAAATCGAGCGAATCGCGTCGTAGTCGCCCCCACTGTCGGCGCGGCTGATCAGTTTGTTTGCGTCCACAGCGTCGAGAATCGAACTCACCGAGATCAGAACGATTTCGATCCTTAAACGAGACGCGCGACCTTAAGTCGGATTAATCGCGCTCTTTTCGCGGCCACTTTACCCTTTTACGCGCGTCGTGCATAACGTGCGACGATAGATAAGATCTAAGAGAGGCACCGTGTACGCCGGGAACGGCGCGATAGTTGGCACTGACAGATCCAACTATTTCATTCACAATCGTCGTCGTCGTCGGGCTTGACCGCGTCGTCGTCGCGCCGTGTGCGTGTAAGTTACGTGCGTGCACACGGCGACACGGATGAATGAACGGACGCACACGAGAGACGAAGCGCGGCGCGATTATGGTGTAGGTGGTGACGGGCGAGAACGAGCGGGAGAATGTGACGGGGCTCTAAACTGGAGCCGAGAAGATACAGGTCCTGAACGCGGGTACACGCGTGCTCCCGCTTCGTCTGTGCGAGCGCGTGCGTGTGTGCGTGCATGACGCTTCTCGTTTCTCTCGGCGAGCTTTCGAAAAATCAATGACACAAGGCACTTCACAACAAGGCTCTCTCTCTCTCTCTCTCTCGTATATGCAATCGTAAAAAACTTGACCAATAAGAGCCAACGCATGTGATGAATTGCGGAGAGTTACGCTTTTCCCTTTCTCCCTTCTCGTGATAAATTTGAAAGATAGGTTTATTACAAGTCACTTTGCGAAGTCAATTTGACTAATTACCAGCGTTGGCTCTTATTTGGCCAGGTTTCTTGTGATTTTGAAAAATCCTCCGCCGACTACGAATTATCGACAAACACGATCGAACGATTAACATACGATAATAATGACTAAGTATGAACAGTATAACGCATATATATATATATATATATATATATATATATATATATACATACGCGCAATTTAATTTGAATAAGTAAATAACAAGATAACAAGTAAATAATAACAAGAATAGTTCTAATTAGAGCTTAAACGTAAGAGCGTACATGTCTGTAACAGCTTAAAAATTATCAAATTACAAAAACGCCAGACATTTCGTTTTACGTCGTTTCTTTTATGTCATAGTGAGAACATAGAACAATTTGTTTTTACAATAAAGTTTATCATAAGTATCGTATCGTTATACTCCCGTTTAAGTTCCCAAGAGTCGAGACAGATACTTAGAACACTTACGCAACGTAATTATCTAATTTGCCCCACATGTCGCGTTTGAAATCGCTTCACTTATTACGCACGGTATCGTGCAGGATTTGAATACGCGCGTAAGATAAATAACGATACAATTCGGTAACTATCCATTAAAGGAGATTTTATTTTGTAAAAACGTAACAAATCGTTGCGCTAGAATTTGTTATTACTATATTGCATATCGTGATATATACATATACATATATATATATATATATATATACACATATATATATATATATATATATANTGCACATGTATAGATAAATTTTTCCGTCAGACGGCGCCGTTATTTCAGACTTTCACACTCATCATGTACGTGTTTTAGGCACTAGAAAAATGTTAATAAAGTTTCAGTACTTTATCTTACTTGCAGTAGTTTTTGAAAGGAACTTATTTCGAAAGAACATATCTGAATACCAGAAAGCTATTGTTAATAACTAATTACTGAATATCCTGTATATCACACTCTTAATTCCATTGCATCGCCAAGTGAACGAATCAGATATGAAACGCCTACATTATTCAATACGTATATACAGTTTAACAGCAAGAACATTTATAATAATACTATAACGAAAGAATTAAATTATATAGTGTTTCATCTCTCTTTCTTCAATGACATCAGATAAAGTATAGCTATTACATATATTATTTTGATGTGTGATTCTTTGGGCTATTGTTGAATATGTTCCTGTAAAGTAATATTAGTAATTCTAATATAAAATACTGCGACACTTTTAATTCTTCATTGTATATTTTCTTTACTAGAAAATACGGGAGATAAATTATTACACACATGCTACTCACAATGGAGCGTGAGATTTTTCTTATAATACAATACAGAATAAATTTATTTCTTGCATTGTTTAGATATAGTATATTGCTCAAAAAGTTTGTTTTATCTTATAGTAAAAAAGCCTCAAAATGCATGTCGTGAAAAAATTCATCAAAATTTAAATGTAATATATTATAACTCATTTAACCATCGTGTCAAATATGACGTGACATAAGACGTATCGAGTTGATATATTTAAGTGCTTATATAAAAAAACAGTGCACAGAGTTTTCACTTATCATTTGATTAATGTGATACGTATGAATTAATAGTTATGCGTACACTTATGTGTATCTGCATATTTCGTACAGGTGAACCAAATTATTATATATGGTTTATGTGTATATGTATAGGCATTTTATGACTAAAATGAAAATTAAATGAAAAGGTATTCGAATAACTTCAAGTGTTGTTCATAGCGTAGTTATATAGATGTACGTTAAAAGAAATTATATTGCTGACATATGTGCATTATAACGGACAGATATGTCGGGAAAATCTATTAGCATATCTGTCCGCGAATATAAAAAAATCTCATTATGATAAATCTCATTATGATAATGTATGGTTTGGTCAACGTATAGCATGAGATGTAGCAAGATACGTACCCTTATATTAAAAATATATTAACTTTTAAATTTTATCGCAATTTTTATCATCGTAATTAAATAATTATGGATAAAGCAAAACTATTGACGAATACTGCACTTTTTTTGCGTACACTGTACTTTTATATAATAAATATACAATTAATTTAATTTGTACTCTCTTAATATATTCTTCCAGAGATGTGAAGGAATCAGGGGACGGGAGTTTCGAAAAATCAGTAGTAGAACTTATTGAAATTAAAATCAGTAATATCGAATCATCGCAACGTGATCTTTGTGATTTCGAGTTAAACTCTTGACCGTACACCTTACCTATTCTCGAGAATGTAATCTGTAACATTACGAGAGGCTCAGAATATTGCACAAATTTGCGAACCAATCAGTCTCCTACGTCAGAATCACCGTCGCCTATAGCGTAAAGAATATGGAAGGCAATTCCGAGGAGGGCAGTTCCTATAAGATCGCCAGCTGCTGTCAGGTATGGTATCGCGGAACTGTCAGGGTCCATACCCCTTGTCCACATCCAAACAACCATCAATTGTGCAATATATAACAATAGAATTACCTAGAAGACGTATTTGATTATTTTTTTTTCAACTTTAGCTAATGATATAACTGAGAAAATATCAAGTATGATTTAATAAGAAATATAAATCTATTTTTATAATAAATCAGATTCCATATCATGCCATATATGTAAGTCTTAGTATTTACTTGCAGCATTGCAGCGATCAAATATATTGTAATAAATATAGGCGTGAAGGAGGTATGTCCTGCTTGAATATAACTAATGGTATAACTAAAGATCAAATGCCCTGGTATCACCATCATCAACAACACCCTGGCTGTTCTTGCGTGTCCTCCTACGATCAAAAGTTCTCGTTAGATTCGAATAATCGTACGAATATAATCGTACAGGTACGTTTACGGTAAACTTGCCTTTAGCAAAGAACGCATGGAATGGACTGATGCAAATGTTGGGTGTCGTTTTGACACCCGTCTGACAGTCTTTGTGCAGGGATGTTGATATTCTACTGGCCTGAACAGCGACTAAATTCCCTCCGACGCCATTAATCACTAACTGGAAAACTGCTATGCCCTTGTAACTCGATATGGTATAGTCCAAGATCAGTCCACCGAGACTAAAATCAATGTCACTCGTCTCAAAATCACTCGCCTCGTGGGATCTTGCGTCGAATTAGAGAATCATGTATTCACCTGCTGATCAACATCGCGGATATCACAGGTGTCCAGCCGGTGTCCAATACCTCTTTAGTAAATGGATTTCTGGCCGCTATGTAACCCCACACGGGAGTTGCCAATATACAAAATGTTATTAATATTGGTGCTATCCATGGAGCGTTACCTGAGGAAAATGATATATTCACTCGTTGATATTCATATATCACAGAGACAAAAGATGGCATAAGAGTCGATTAAAAGCTGTACCTATCGCGTCGTATAAGAGAGAAGCAATCCAGGATAAAAGAGCTAAAGTAGTTAAGTCGCCTAAGGAGGCTGCGATTGGAGTAGCGACATTGTCGGGATTGATGTTCATTTGCCGCGACAATAGTATAACCGCGACCATCACAAGGCCTAGCAGGAAACTGGCTACGGAGGCAGTAACCAGGGCGCTGGCGCATAGCAAAAGTCCATGATGCATATCGAAGTGAGCTTCAGGGACCCAGCCGAGGATGATGGCGGCCAAGGACGCCAGCAGACCCACCACCATAGCCTGGCACTGGATTAAGGCCAAGTTACCGACGATCAACGTCCACTTCTGCTTCTTCGTGTCCATTTGACCTAAATTAGCTTGGGTCGACAATCTGGAAGCCAACGTCATCTCCAGATTTCCCTTCAGACCCAATAGCGCAGGAACTAATATATACACTTCCGATACCACTTGATATACCGGCCAATGCTGAAATTCGAGAAATTTCATCACATCAGATTCTTGTAGATTAGGAATAACAAAAAATTATTAATAAGATGAAAACACTGTCTCTCTATATAGATATATGTGTCATTAATTAATAATGTACCGAATAATTTCTGAAAATTGATTCGATACCTGCACCACGTCTAGTAGTAAACTAGCGGCTACCATGCCGAAGCCGGCGAGCAGGAAAGGTATGAACATCTGGATAGAGATAGACCAGACGCTTTCGTCGTCCATCGTGATTTCCAGTTCGTCCCTCCTCAGGTCATCCTTCTTGTTACCAGGGTCAACGCGGACAGTGCCAACCGGCGATGGTATCAATCGTTGCATATCGCCTCCGCCTTCGCCCTCATCTTCGGAGCTGATCTCCAATTCCATAGGGGTATCGGCGATATTCGAAATGAACAGTTCTTCGCTACCTAATCCCACCATTTTACTAAGTGCCGAGCTCTTGTCTGATTTTCTGTGGCGGACTTTGTTGCGTTTAGGGTAATCTTGCGTCTTCGCATGGTGCATCGTCTGCTTTCTTCTCGTGGATCACCGACGAGTATTGCTACCGACAAGCGAGATTATCTCGTTGGGTTGATCGCAAAAATCCGCTCGCAACGTTTACTAACGAAAGATTCACGCTCGACGATGTTTATAGTTTATTTTCGTGAAATTATCGGTAAATAATACATCGAGATAATTGCAGATAATTCTACTTTGATAGCACAATGACGTAAAACAACGCCTCGAATTAATTTCTCGTTAGAGCGGAGCATCTTTGATATGTATACACATAGTTCTTCATACAGCTTTTTTTCCGTTTGCTATTTGTAAAAATTAAAGGAAGTTTGAATGAGAGTAAAGTAATTTTCGATGAGAAACTAATTAGCAATAAATAGCTATTATATTATTAAGAAAATACTCGATAACACCAGGTTGCCCCATAGCGCTCGTATCAACGCTAGGAATTTATTAAAAAATGTATTATTTCTTGCGAGACTGATAATACTGTTATCTAATTCAGTTGGTGACATGGGTGTGCAGCTAGAATCACGTGAGCGACGTGTACGTTCCGTAGTGTTTGCTCTAGCCCGGTCTATACAGCTGGTTCTAATTTAGAACACCAGCCGTTGATTCCGCAATTCGTTTCTTTCTTTTCACTCTTTTTTTCGTAGACGGCGTTATATAGCCTGACCACGTGCATTTTCGTAGACGAGTCGTGCGAAGGAGTTTATATTATCGATTTAATGGTCTTTACTTTAATAGTTATATAACGACTCGGAAGCAAATACGTTTATAACACATTTCGATATTTACGTAAGATCGGATAAAAACGTAGGAACTCGCGCACATGACGCACTTATTCATCATTAATACGTATAATTTTCAGGTTTAACGAATTTGTCGACTGATTAAACGACGGTAACAAAATTCGATATCTTAGCAAAAATGTCCGACATGTTTAATAATTAATGCGCTTATCGACGATTCTGCTGATGAAAAAATTCCTTCCGACACATTAAATTTTAAATTATATAAAAATACTGAGGGAAGTAATAAAAATGGTAACATATTATGAGAAAATTATGCAAAATACGGAATTAAAAACAAAGTACAAAAAAGATAAAATTTTGCAACATCTCATCGCGGAATGTGTGACATATTCGTCACACACGTCGTCAAGGTTTCGCATATGTAAACAATACGCGGCATTTATCTTTACGGTCGGATAATTCCACGCGTAATAAAACCGATTAAATTTCGATCGCGAATCGCTAATTTTCAGAGTTTGCACAACCGATATATAAAAATATTCCATTTTCACAACATATTATTTGCTTGTCAATTTATTTGCATGCGTATATTGCGAGAAAAAACAGGTAATAAACATTATCGTGCACATACACAAATAAAAATACGCGATACCTCCTTATAAACATAATGCGTGGGAATGAAGTGAGTCATAAAAACGTGTAATCAGCATTGTTTGCTGTTATATTGATTATTTTTATCAGAACATCCGGTAAGTGAGGAATTATGTACATATTTTCCATTAATAATTAATAAATAACACCGTTTCATGTGATTTCATTTTTCCCTAGCAATGTTTCCGCTATTCTTAATATCTTATTTGTAATCCCGAGCGAGATCCTTTCGACAACCTGATATATTTTTCTCTCACTCTTACATACGAAATTTACATCCATCTTCGCTCCGAATGCATTCGAAGTACTCGACGCTATAATCTCCGTAGGAGGCCCTGAAAAGGCCCCGTGATAATATGCCGTTTGATTGCACCGCGTTTTGCTTCGAAATTGCCATTGTATCGTCATATTGTCGCGGGAATCCTCATAGAAAATTCGGGTGTCGAAAAGAGCAAATTCTTTCGCTCCCGCGAGCGTTTGACAGCCCGGCCGCCATAACCTCAAAATACGCCACGTACCTCGAATATGCAGCAATCTTTTTTCGCGTGCTCCTCCATCGGCCAACCATAAGCGTGGCTCCTGCGTGTAGTATCCCAGATACTTCTGGATTACCTTCTCGAAGTATTTCGACGATCTTCTACCCGATCCCGACCCACCACGAGCCGTAACACGTATTTACTCGCACCACAACTCAACCAAACTCAACTATCGACGTGTCGCGCGCTCGTTCGAGAGTATCGATATTGGATGGTTCGAGAATCGCAGGCAAAACGAAGATAGTCGATCCCAAGCGTCTCTTCAACGGTCGGTTTCGTGAGTGCGCTGCTTTTCTTTTCGTATTATCGGGTGAAATTAAACAGCGGCGGGAATAGTACGTGTGGAAAATAACGTCCGTATATGAATATTTACATAACTGAACTGTTAAAATGTGCCTGGAAGAGCTCGGAGGCTTGGCAGACCTATGTGCTTCCAACATCTCTACCGTTTAGCGTTGCTGCGCTCGATGAGTTTGTTATGCCTCGTATCAGAGACTAATTCCCTTCGTAAAACTTTACAAAAATCGGCAATACAGACGTATTTTCACCGATGTTGCATCTGGATACCGCAGGTATGCGATAACTAACCTGAAACTTGGTCGTCGACATAGAGTCGTTTTTTGCGTGCCTATGGCGGCGAAAATTGAACTTACGTGTATACTTATGAGATATATATATATATATATATATATATACATACATATATGGATACTGCATTTCCCTTATAAAAAAATATTGCTGCCTATGATAAATTGGCCAGTAATAAATTATTGTTGCTCAGTAACTTTATTATTTGTTTAAGTAATAAAATTACTGGACAACAATCACTCCCAAACAGTATATGATATCCTATAGATGTTCTATGGATATCCTGTGGATACCTTTTGGGACATTGGGATGTCCTCAGGACATCTTCAGGATGTTCCTACGAAATCTATGTTGTCTGGGACTGACCAATTTATTACAGACACTAATACTTTTCTGTAAAAGTTGTATATACATGTGTGTGATATTATATATATATATACATTTGTTTTTTTTTCAATTGTTACTCTAAAATAACGTAAAGCTACGCTCTACGGGTAATTAGTAATGATCAAAGTCTTGAAAAAATCTACCAGAGAAATTATAATGTTCAAAAATACATCATTCATTCATAGATAGAATAGAATAGAAAATCATGATGACGTCAAAATGAAGAGAAAAATATTATAAAAACTCATTTTTCAATCATTTTCTTGTTATCGTCATTTTCTATTCTATCTAGGAACTGAGTCGCGTTTATTCACAATATCGTTGCGCATCAATTACTTTCACACACACACACACACACACATGCTTCGCGAGGGTCAAAGACGAAAGGGCGTCAAGTGCAGCCACGAGTTGTTTCGTAACAATTTCATTTCTAGTTAATAATAGCCTAGAGCAGGCATAGGGTATGCACGGCCGTATCGTTTTCTTCTCTTGCAATCATGTTAGTCCTTTCGATTCAAAGCGTAGCATACTCACAAACTAGGATGTGAGAGCGGAATTTTTAGCTATATAGGCACTTTTTACCTGTTTGTTGACGTATCGATCGCTTCGAGATGTGACGCTTGACTCCGGACGTCAAACGTCGCTCGAGTACACTATTCGTCTTCGAATATCTATTGCCAACTTGCGCTGCCTGAAATACCTTAGTCTAGTCGACTAGGCATAGTGCCCATCGACGTACACGCGCCTTTTGACAATGCCTTGTAGCGCCCTGAACGGTTGAGACGTCTGACTTGTCGTGCAGAGGGAAAATTGACGAAACGTTAAATCGCATATCTCGAGAAAGCATTGAAATCAAGATTTTGGTGACGAGTGACGTACATCGTCAAATAATTGTGTGTCTTTTTTCAATATAGCGTTTGTTACGTTGTATATATAAAAAATATAGTGCTTATATTAATTAATTAATTAAAAATTAAGTAAAAGATCGTCGTTTTTGAAGAGTGAAGATTTCAACGAGGTAAGTGTTCAATTTTTTAATAATTAGCTTTATATCCATATTTAGCGTTAGAAACACTGAACACCATTACATTACATAATTCCCAATAGCGGTCGACAAAAAGAGTAAAACTAATTTCAGGAATTAATACATTTTAATCAATTTGATGCAACTCGACATCCAAATATTATATATAATTCAACAATTTATTAATATATTAATACTTAGAAAGCAGTAAGGTTAGCGATATGTTTGAAATGGTACATAAATAAATTTTGAATTAGCGAAAGTTCAGTTTCAATAATAGCGTATTGGGTATGGCTGGGCACTAGTGCTAAATTGAGAGGTAATTGTCTTTTCTTTACGATGGAAATAGACTGAGCTCATTAAAAACGAACAGACTGTCGCGGTCACATGTAATTATTGGTCTTTGCAATGTTATATGCCTTTTCAATTTCAATTTCAATGTACGCGCGTATGCAACTTCTATATGCAATATTCTAAAATAATAACCCATACGTAATCTTTGACGAGATGTAGAATGATGTTATGTAATGCGAATCTCGTGCTAGAAATACTGAACCCGTTACATTATATAATTGCGGCCGACAAGAAGAATGGAATTAATTTCAAGAATACATTTGAATCAATTTTATATAACTCGACATTCAAATATTACATATAATTCAATCATTTGCTCAATTAAAACAAATTTATCTCAATCGTAACATTGAATTACGTCATATTTATTTCGCCGAATTCTTTCAGCTTTTCTGACAATGGGTCGCAGGAAAAAGAACTCGAGAAAAAACTCGAGCTTCGCTCACAAAACGTGCGAGAGTGAATTGTCGCAAAAATCAAATTCCGTTGGAAAAGAGGCCACAGAACAGAAAGGAGAGAACCATCCTGTGCTCGAGAGCACGATCGACGTTTACGCACGTTTGAAATTGCCACTCGTGCTGCCGATGCACTCTCCGATGCATCATCGATTGTCGGACGACAGCGACGAAGAGGACACGCTCGAGCTGAACTTCTGGCCCCGCTTCGTTTTCGCGTCGAACTTGTGTCTTATCTGCATGGAGCGGTCACGGGAAACCTGCGAATTTTGCGGCATGGTCTCCTATTGCAGCGACGAGCACAAGAAGCAAGGCTGGCCGCGGCATCGTGACTTGTGCGAAGTTCTGACCGAGGTCTGCGCCATCGGAGGCGGCTTGTCGTTGATGACGGAACTTACCCCGGACGATTACCGCATTTACCGGTTGAAACTGATCGAAATCGTGGAATGCCGCTTGGGTAGGCCCCTTGAACTCTGGGAGAAAGAGGTCATTCTCTATCCGCGTGTGTGTCGTAGCTGTCGTCACTTCTCCAAAGCGCTACTATACTGTCCAGATTGCGAAATCGAGTTATACTGCCGTGGTCACGAAGACGGACACGAGCAGTGGTGTCGAGAATTTCAGGTTTTTCGCAGAGTGTTGCTCATGCAGCACGAGAACGGCCACGTGGACCCTGAGATACCGGATACTTTTCAAAAGGATCCACTTTGTCTCCCGGATGATTTCGACTCGTTGATGGCGCGACTTTACGATTGTTTGCCTTATTATCGCGATATGGATTGCTACACGTACTGTAATCTTTCGCACATATCGACTATTCCGCTGACCGCTCTGTATTCCATGCAAATTTCGTGTCAGAACTGGGGAATCGTCGATACTTTCGTGGTCCATGTGATAGGCGCGGAATTTCAGTTCGAATGTATAAATTTGCACGTATGGGAAAAGTTCTTCCTGCATTTAATTCCAAATTTGAAGCGTCTCAGATTGATGTTCATCGGACCGGAATTGAGACTGCCGACGGTTCCGTTGAAACTGTTAACCGCTGTAAAAATCTGCTCGGCCTGTAAAACATCCGATCGTCACGTAAACGTCTCGTTTCATCCTGGTAAATTCTATCACGATTTCTGTCGTTCAAAACAGTTCATAAAACCGGATCTCGTGTGTCTTTTTAACCCGGGTCTTTATCGGGAAACTGGTTTTGAAGGTAGAGACACGTGGCCGGATACGATAAGGGAATTCTGCAAAACGAGTGTTCCTATTTGTGTGACGTCTTACACGAAGCATGAAATTCCTCGAGAAATGATGAGGATAAAATCGATCGCCGATACGGAAACGATTCTGAAGCCGCGGAGAAATCCATACGCATCGATTAAACCCGACAGGAACTTCGTTAGCGACGATACAGCGCCACTAATTTATAAAAATTATTATCTCGCTATTGTAAGGGGAAAATTGTAAAAACATTAGGATGAATTTGTGATGAATTTTCTGGAATTTATTTCGCATTTTGTTTCACACGAATGTTTTCATTGAATATTTACGAAGAAATGTATTTGTATAATGTACAATTTTATTTTTTAACGTTGCTTCAGTTTTATATATGTATTCGCGAAATTTGTAAAAAAAATTATTCGACAAGAACAACCAAAATTGTTAAATTCAATGTATATAATAATAAAAAAGTTTTCATTATTAAATTACTTTTAACTTTTTTTCTAATTGTTTAAGTTAGATTATCATTTAAGTGACTTATTCTCGTATACATTTATATATTTACATAATTATTATGACATAAAAGCTTAAGAACTATTTTAATCACACACAGTTATAATCTATATATAATTGCATCTCTCATTTAAGCTAACACAGTTCGTTTGTTAGTTTATAACTAAAATATACGTTTCAAAATGATGTATAAGTATGTACATAGATCCGTATCTATTTCCTTTGTATAAGTAACACATAAAAGTACATATAACTTTTCCATTTTACATAAACTGTGAATAAAAATGTTTGCAATTTTTTACAAGATTTTATATATCACGAAATTTAACGTACAAAAAATATTGGATAATATTATATTTTTCATGTTTCGACAGCAGTATTATATTCAATAGTATTTATGTGTTTGATACGTATCTTATATTATAAACACGTCTTCTAATGATTGATAGATAAAAATTCTTTAAAGAAATTTCACGCGAATTAACTAAATATGTATCGTTGTTATCACATTTAACGAAATCGTAAAAATATCATCGTTAATAAAAGAGTTATTATAGTCATAGATGACATAATGTTCTGTCCTGCTGAATTGTGCCATTTGACATTGTGTTTTTCCATGTTGATGGCATAAAAATAACGATGATAAGCGTCGTCACAATGAGACGGCCAGTCTTTGAAGCATGCTGCGTATGCTATGGCGTGAGCAATGTAATTCTGCTCAAAAGTACCTCGAAACAAATGCGCGTAGGGGCCTGCAAAAGATATTATTTTTTATTATTTCCCGCAACCATTACTCTTGAGGAAAAAGAACAATTACAATTTCGCTGCATTTAATTTTATAATGGATTTTAGGAGATCGTGAAAATAAAATTGAAATTTAACAATACAATTAACGTTTTCTAATCTTTTAATTCTGAAAGAATTCGTCAGGAAATTTTTCGTTTTTTACCGATAGCGTAAACCCCGACGTCTTCTCCGCCGTGAGTCTCGTCTTTGAGGCCGATAGCAGCGAAATTCCTATAGAAGGGTTTATCGCGATTCGGGTCCTCTTCAACTTTCCTCCAAGTCTCGTTGATGTTGTTGCTGTCGTTTCTTCGATGATAGTAAAATCCTGGACCGTTGATGTAGGATAGCGTTTCATAAGGCTTGATTTTCGGATCTTCGACTTTGTTAGCGAAGCCGAGGATGTCATTGCCTCTCGTTGGATATCCGTTCAGTGAAAATGAATGCGAATGATCAGCTGTGACGATGATTAGTGTGTCCTCTACTTGCACCTGCTGAAGAGCTACTAGGACTGCTTCTTCGAGTTCCGATAATTCGCGCATTGCTAGTTTCGCGAAATTACCGTGATGAGCTAAATCAATCTTGCCGCTTTCGACCTAGAGAATTAAAAAGCATAAATTAATATTTTATTAAATAATTCTATCCATTTATTAACATTGTGTTATTACATATACACATGAAATAATGTATGTAAAGTTTCTTTTTCATCATTGCGTGGAGAATATGACGGGAAAACTTAATCCTTTACATAGGAAAATACGGCTTGCCAAGAGTTAGTTATTCGGCCAAATAAATTAATTTCATTATTTTATCATTTCGCATATAGAATTACGAAACAATGGCTTGCAAGCATTATTCTGTCGTTTATAGATAACGACCATCAAGTTCTTCGATTTGACGTTCTCTTCTCTACTCGGACAAAGATTGCGGTGTTCTCAAATTACGCGTAAAATCATGCGCTCAAGTAATGCGGCCTAGACCGGCTTCCGGCAAGATGAAACCCTAAAAACACGTGTCTAAGAACGCATTACACGAAAATGACCCCGCAATTTGCATAAGAATCGCATTGTTATTAATCCGTCGGTATTCCTTAATGCACCATCTTGGTTAACGTACGTTTCATTAATGTCATTTTAATATTCATCGAGCATGTTGCTTTTGTGCATAATGCTCGCTTTGCGTCACAACCTGCGTCACAACCTGATTCGTGTTTGCCATGAATGTTCATCGTCGACGTTGGCGACTACTCACCATCAGGACAAATCCGTTTTTGCTCTTCTTTAACATTCTTATAGCCTGTAATGTCATATTGGACAACGAGGGCGTCTCGCTGGTCTTCACGGCGTGATACGGCATGTGACTGGGCGAGAAAATGCCGAGGACGTGAGAGGTTTTGCTGATATCGAGAGACATGAGGTCCTGCGTGTTGTTGACGAATTTTCCTTGCGGATGTGCTGCTTGCCATTCCTTCGCCAAATTTCTACCGTCATTCCGTACACAACTGTCAGTTTCATTTGATTCCATTGGTATACCCAAGTATTGTCCACCGCCACCCATGATAACCTTTCAAAAGATATCGATATTAGATGCAAGGAGCGACATAGTTGCAATTTTAGAACATTTAGAGTATTTTATAAAAAAATCGATATACATTTATATCTTATTCTGTACATAATTTTTATTATATTTTTAGATCATCATATTGTTTTACTGATAATTTCTTTTCGTGCTAGTAGTTTTTTCATCATTGTTCACATACAAACGCTAAATATTTTTCATTTGTCTGTTTGTTTAAATTCTTCAGTATCTCTATTCATATGGATTCTGACAATCTGTTAATTTAGGAATTGCATTAATTTTTCTACAAATACAAAAAATATATGTGCGTTTAATTACTTTGAATTGACTTCCTGGTTCATCCTCCATGAGTTGTCTCGCGATATCCTTCAAGCAATCCCTTTGGTCTTTCGGTATCTTGTTATCACATTCCCAATCTCGATGATTGGTATGCGCATAAAGTCCCGCGGGAGTGGCATGGGTCACGCGAGTGGTGGTAACAAATCCTGTTAATTGCGCGCTCCGATTATTAAAAAAATTTATTTATTGCTCATCAGAATAACTCGACACATTAAAAGTGTTTGTTTCAGATTCGTTTTATATCTCAAGATATATTGCGCGATATCAGTACTGAGATAAAATTTGCATTATATTACAGTACGTTTTGTAATATAAAAGACATGTTTATGTTAACTCATTCACATAATACTAGCAAAGAAAGAAGCTGCAACAAGGAACTCATTAAATGCTATTTGTCGACTCACTTTGTCATACAAAAAGACTATTATTTCGTCAAAGTAGAAATAAGTCACGGCCGACCAACCGTCCTCGACAAGGTGGAAGGTCGGCTTATGACCTCCTCGTTTTATTGAGCAGACTTTCACTGTGTATAACCTCAACGAGGTTCACTCAGTACCAACACTTATGTTAATGGAATAGTCAATCGCGCGTGACACGTGTTCTCTACAGAATTGATACTCTACTCGTATACTCTATTATGAGAAGTGATATTTATATCAAGCGTTATTTCCGTCGTTAATAATTTAATTAAAATAAAAAATCAAATTTTTTCACAGTCAAAACTTGTGTATGAAGTAAATTATTAAAACATATTCTCTCTCTTAAATTCTGATTTTAATTCCGTCGAATGAAATTTCTTTTCATTATCTTAATTCATTAAAAAATTATAAATTTTGCTTGAGCCTGCATGCTTGAGCATGCATGGTTGTGTGCAGATCTAAATCTAATTTCGTAAACGTATTGTGTGCCGATATTAAAAATTATAATTGATAGATTCACTATCTTATTCGGAAATAAAGGCTTATTCAAAAGATTTCTATATATTGTTGAAATATTGTCTTATGCGGGAAGTTGTATTCAATTAATAATTTAATCATTTGATAACATCGACGACGCACTAATTTTAATTCGATCGATTCTAGATCCTCGAAATGTTTTATGCGATATATAAATTTCAAGCACGAATCTATGTCAAGGTTCTATTAACACGTTCCGTGCCGGACCGATTTTTGGAGACTTTTCGTTTAGGCCGTGTGGGGCGTATACGTCCCACACTTTTACGATTAAATAAACTTGCTTTTGACGTATGCCTTATAGTTTTTCAATAATACAAGGCCGTAATTATCAAGAAAAGGGTGTAGAGTTTAATATGCATTAGACAACAAAGCAATAAATTTAATTTTTAAGGAATTGTTTTAACAAACACACGGTCGAACATTTACTCTACTAGGCGAGTCGCATGCTCTTAGATAATCATTTTAATTGGCCTAAATTGATATAAAATAAAACATTTTATCTTAAATACGTTTGATATTATTGTTTATGTTACAAAGTTGTTAAAAATCACAAAGGCATATTGCGGTGAACTTTGTTGAAACAAGGCAAACATAAATGTGGTTTATCTGAACAACTATCGCAGAATGTTGAAACTTTTATAGTGGAATTTCTTGCCGATTTTGAACCAAACGTTTTAATGTTATTTTCATAACAAATTTTACAACGCCTTCTTACTGAATTGAAGCTGCCCTCCTTTTTTTTAATTTCATGGCGAATTCTTTTTGGTGTTATGGGTACAGAATTATTATCATCGTAGGACATCAGATGCATAGCTAATTTTTTCCTAAATTCGATACTTGATAATTCATTGTAGGTAAGACTATTATATATAATCTATGCATTTACGATAGCTATGTTTAACCGTTTGAGTGCCAAGCGGCGCGATCGCGCTTCTTCTGTTCTCTTCTGAAAACTGCAACGCTCTGGGCTGCGAAGCCCATAATCACAGGCTCGGTTTTTCTCGATGCACAACTTTACGGTGACCTTTCAATCTTCGGTAAAAAAAGATATGAAATGATTATTGCATGTAAGCTGAAAACAGCGCTATCGCGCCGCTTGGCAATTTTCGACACGGAATATAACAAGCGCTATCGCGCCGCTTGGCAATTTTCGACACGGAATATAACAAGCGCTATCGCGCCGCTTGGCAAGTTTCGATCGGGAAATGAGAAAGGCCCGTGGCACTCAAACGGTTAAGCAAAGTTTAAATACAATTTTTTTATACCATTTTGCTGATTTACGTAAAGGATTGCAGTATACGACGATATTTGATCGGAGACATCTACATAGGACTTTCCTTCATTATAATCTATCACAAGTTTTCGGTTTTACGCAATTATATCGCAATTATATATTATTATATAAAAAGTGACTGCCACGCCGCGTGGGGACTTTATAATAAATTAAAAAAAAATACTTCGTTTTTCAATGAGAATCCCAAACGGTCCGAACGGAAAGTTCAGCGTGGGGCGCATACGCCCCACGCGGCACGGAAAGTGTTAATAGTTGTGGATTATCGATAAAATCTTCTATTTATCGATCGATCGACATTCGAATGATTAATGACGGCTAACAACTGCTCTGTTATCACGATTGAATTCATGATTAGCTCTACTCACTAGATTTTTCCTGGTAGTAGATTTGTTTATAATTCGGATAAAATATTAAATCCTAAGACTTTCTCATCTATAAAATTATTTCTCATTCCACAAATAATTTAAAATAACCCTACGCGCCGCTTCTCGGTCATGTCATAATTTCAATTTTATAAACTCTTTTCGCAAACGTTTTACCATTATTTTAACTTTGATTAAAAAGCAGATACGCGTAAGACAAAACTACAGGGAGATATTGGGAAATTATGGACGGCTAAAAGTAAAATATATAACTGCTTCGGACGTTTTACTTTAAGAAAATCACGTTATAATTACTAAGAGGATTCTTACCTGTGTCTTTGCCAGATTGTTGCGCCCAATCGGCTATTGTGGTCACTTTGCTAGCCTCATTGATCTTTTTATCGCACTTCTTGAGCTTGGCTTTAGCATCCAATCCAATAATGCTGTATCGGCATTTCACGCCGGAGAATATAGCAGTGGCTGTTCCCGCGGAATCGGGTACTTGCATGTCCACGTTGTAAGTCTACGTGATAATTAGAAAATAATAATTAAAATTATACTTGTGCTTAATGTATGATGTAATTTCGGGAATAGATAAAAATCGATTTGTGGAGATAGTCTTTCGTGCGTCATGTTGATGTTATTGGCTTGTCAAGTACTTGATCGCTCTCAAAATCTCGGTATCACCAAATAAATCTTTTTGCATTGTCATTTAGATAGTAAAATGACGATAGTATCAACCATGTTGTTGATACGTTGTTGTCGCGTGATGAAGCGACAAGCAGCAGACCTATTTGCGTTCAACTAGCTACCGCAAGATCGACGAGGATTAATTGTAATGCGAGCGCCACGATAGTTGTATTTTCTCGTCTCGTGAATAAACGCGACGTTTTTATCAAAGCGTGGAATTAAGCGGCTTAACGTGACAGGATTCCCAATATTGCGAAATTATTGCCGTCGCGAGTTAAAGGCGCGATCAACAGTGTGATTTAAATACCTTGGCGAGGCCTGTGTTAGGAAACTTCTCGAATGCGAGTTGGTATTCCTCGCCAGCCTGGCCCTTGAGTTGACCTTTGTAAATTCGGCCGGCCGTGATGCTGGCCAGACCCATGCCGTCCCCAATGAAGATGATCACATTCTTGGCACGGTTCTCGTTGTTCCGGTAGGTCAGGATCCTGTGCAGCGTCTCTTGGCCGGACTTCAGCCAGAAGGACATATCTGATGAGAGATCAGAGTTTCGCCTCGTTGCCAAGGAATACTACATTGATCGATCGTGACACGCAAAACGAATTTATGCAAATAATGTCGGGCAATTTGAAAGATGTCTTAAAGATGCCTCAAGGACACTTCACAACTTAATCACAACGGTGGTTCTAGACCCTTAGGCTGTACGAATAGTATTGGCAAATAGGCTCCACTTAGCGCGATTTCCTGTTCTTTTCTAGATTATAATCTTACGCATGATACAGATAATGAAAGGAAATATAAATGAAATTAATCGCAAGCGATGTTTGCGTAATCAGCCGTTAAATGTTCATTTAGTTCGGGGCTATGAAGCATCGGAAGATAAGCGCAAGTAATAAATATGTTTGGAAAACAAATTATAACGGCTTATTTGTTAAAGTGATTGAATGTACAATATGCACTTTTGATTTTGGTGAGATCTAATGTCAGGAAAAAGAATTTCAAAAGTATTGTACGATCAAAACAACATCGTTAATATCTTCGTAACTTTTTTCTATATAACTATAAACTCAAAATAATATCAAAATACAAATATTTCAAAACATTGCAAGAGTGTAGTGCCAGTAATGGTAGACAAAGATCGAACTTTGTACACGTTATTTTATCGATTTAAAGATAAATATTTACGCAATAGGAAATTCCAACAATGAGAACGGCATGCTTTCTATATCTTTCCAGAGATATATTCACATGCAGCGTACATTGTATATATTTCTTTTATATATATTTTATACTTTTTGTAACTCGCATCTTATTCGTGCTGAATCCAAAAATTATAGTCAAAATAGTCTTAGTATCTGGGAAAAATTTTGGGTTACATTTTAAACGGAAAAAAGCAACATTAAATATATTTTTATGTTCAAATTCAACTTCATCTGTGTAAACAGCGGGCTTCATGAAGAAAATGGAAATGCCGATATAACAATTATTTTGTAAAATGTAAATTATAACAGACCTTCGTAATCTGTGGATCCCTTATTCAGCGCTTCGGAGTTGCGTAGAACCGTCATGACGCAAAGTAGTAGGACACAGCGTTTCATTGTGAATGTTTATTTCCTGCAACATGTCGGAAATATAATCCATCATTACTCGAAAAAAATTATTCCTTCGGATCCGTGTAATTCCGGGTCCCGCACGTCCGAAAATATTTATCGACCGTTATCAAAGCTACGCGAGAAATTCTCGTTAGCGTTAAAATTTATTTAAATGGAAGTATCGGTTTGACGAGTATTTTGTTTCTTCAACGATACACCTGTTTTAATGCAATGTTGCATTGGAGCCTTTTTATTTTTAACTATTCGGCCGAAGTTTTTATGGTGTAACGTAAAATGAATAACGAAATGGAGCGTGTACTTGTTTCACGCTCGTTTTATTTTGGTAACCTTTGAATCTACGCGTCGAATAACTCGAAAGTAAATTCTCACTGAAAATATCGCATTATCTGTCGTATTTTCAAACATTTCTGTTATCGTATACTTTATTTCACACGAATGGTATCTCACACGGAATAATTATCCTGAACAAGCTACTATCATAAATATTCATAAACTATTTATGTATGTGCGTATCTGAACATTTGTGTAATTAGTTCTTGGAAACGTGTCTCGAGAAAAAAAATATTGCGAATACTATTTTATCGCGATCTTCTGAAACTAACATTTTCCTTATGCGGCGCGATGTCTCCGCATAAATTAAGTGACCGAAACGAAAAAATTATTTCTTTCGTGTGGTTTCACATCATTCCATCGCCACGTGATTCGATTTATCTTCTCCACTAATTCCGTTTCGCGCAATCTTCAAATAATGCGCATACGTTGATATCGCAATTAGTGTAGCTAAGGTTCTTTTTATTCAATTGCTTCAATTTTAACTCTCCAGTAGTTTTGTATCAAGCAGTTCTCGTGATAAAGAGGAATTACAAAAAAAGAAGGATCGATATGTTACAAGCGAAAATTATAACTGTTTTTAATTCTTCTATTGTTCCTTATTTCGGACAATTCTTATTTGCTTGATCAGCATCTCCATATGTAAAATTTTTCTGCTTTTATGTAACCAGCAGTAAATATTATTTCCATTTCTTCGTGGATAATAGTTATTATGTAATCTAGTAGTTCTGTTTAAAATATTGTCATTATAGGTACGTTGGTTTGAAAATTTGTTTGTTACGGCAGTACATAATTGGATGTAATTACACGACTGACGATAACTAGTTATAAGCAATCTTCATATGTTTATGTTATATGTTACCTTCCGAAGAACTCGAGAAATAGTGTGTTTACTAACAAGATGTTTACCGAATCTGCGCGCGTGTTCCGGCGAATACTAACAGTAACATTACATAACAACAATTGTCGTAACAATTTTTAGTGATTATTCCTGTTTCCTTGTTTCAAGACGTGTATTGCCTTTCTTTTTTCAATCTAGAATACTGCAAACGTTTATATTGTTTTTTATTCAAACACTAACAAATGCGCTAATCAAGCGATATTTAATACATCTAAATAAGTAATATATCAAAACAAAGTTACATCTGCTTATTCCCGGAATATACTTTTCCAGGAATCCTGATCTTGCGTAAAATTTTCTCCTCCGATTTATTTCACAGAAGATCCGTCGCAATATTAATCAATCAATTCGTACCTTCCACCGCAATATCTCGCTCATTCGCGCGACACAATACACAGCTACGATATTAGCGTACACATACGAATGGGGTCGTATGTCGACCCAGTTCCTGGTCTCTTCGCAATAACGCCGAAGTGTCCGTTGGGCACGTGTTTCACATGCACCCCGAGATGCGGTATCGGCTTTAATTTCAGACGCGGTAAATAAGAGAAAGCTTATTGTGGCACCTACCTGGACGAAAGTGTCGAGAGGAAAGTCAGCGTCGGTATCGGGAATGTGTTGGTACTGTTTGACAATGTCAATTCGACGGTGCCTTTTCGACACGTCAATTCAACGTTGCCTGCGAACGATGCTTGACTTGAAACGTGACATCCTTGGGAATGAAGCACGGCACTGCGGGCAGCGTTCTTTAAAACGAGTCGCGTGTAATTATCTTGTCGCCTTCCGCTCTATTGGCCACCGATAGGAGCACGTAGAAAAGTAGCGGCCGTAATTCCTTTCAAATTGCGGCAGCGTAGCCGGAAAGTGCGAGTTTAAGCCGAAGCGGAGATACCCGAACGTGCCCGCGAACGAGTCAGCTTTGTCACTTTATATAGCGTTTCAAAGGCCGTGGCGGATTGTGCACGAAGTGGCGAAGCGTGCAAGGGACACTGGTTCTGCGTGCGGAAAGAGGAAGGGGATCCCCTCGTGTACTGCTAATCCGACCGTAATTGACCGGCTCGGTGCCATTTTGTCTTATGTCCGCGATACAGATTAATTCGTGTGCTCCCGAACACCTTGCCGCAAGTTCTTCCCTTATCTCATGGCGGCACGGATGAGGAAGAGGAGGACTCGCGCCGCAGTCGTTCTTTTTCTTTTTTTTTTTTCGACAAATTCCAATTCGAATATCGGCTATCGGACTCAGAGGAATTTTAATTTTACCGGCGGACGCTTTCACGAATGTGAAATCGACGATTATGTCATCTGATCGCGTCTTTGAAGCTTGGCTCGCAAAGGTTGATACACTTCCTATCGTTTTTCGGGCTCAAAAGTTATTGGTTCCTCGGTACTTTTTTTTTATTGAAAACCGATTCCGATTTGGTTAAAGGATTGTCGTTTTGAAATCGTCGGTAAAATTAAAATCGATAGCTTCAGAAAACTTTATGTATATAAATGGAAAAATTAATATTCGCGACGTACGTATATATGTATATATGTATTTGAACAATACTTACGTAGTTAGTATGGAATTACGGTGTATTCTGACTGTTTTGTTACATAAACATGAATTTTATCAGTTTCTCTCAATTGGTTAATTAAAATTTTAAATTTTTCGTACGATTCCAAGGTTCGCGTAGTTCCGTCGCTAAAATACCGTTACTCTACATGGTCGCAATTTTAACTTTTTTGCTATTAACAAAAGGAAACGTATTCGCATCATTACCTCTAATCTTGTCATTTCTTTGAGCAATGATAATATAATGCGAGAAAAACCATTATATCGTTTATAAACTATTCGAGCGTAAGTAACAATACGTCTAATCATTGTTAATAAGAAAGTAATCATTCACACAATGATATATTATTTGCTAATCAAGATGAACATTTTGATATTAATCTAACTATTTTCTAATAATAGTCTTCTCGAAGTTTTTAAATATTTCTTTTTAAGGAAATATGCCATCATACCAGCGACGTTCAGTTAGAAATAATACGTCTGGCCAGATGCGCAATATCATTGTTGTAATGCGCGCAATAATTCAGAAAAGTGCTTTAGATCTGTTGAATAATGGTATTCATTATCATATCCATTGCTAGTCAGATTTATAACGTTTATTCACGTCTATTCTTATCTATTCCTATCTATTTTTTACATCTAGCTTTTCCTGCAATATTTCAGCTCATTTTGCATCTGCTGAAACTGACTAGAATACTTTCCGTATTTGACCTCGAAACTCTCTATATATTTTTCTCATATTTATAGGTGTAAAAAATATCGCTATTTACGTAACTGAATAATTTAAGACACGCAGTTTTTCTCTTTGATGTTAATATCATTTTTAATGACAATTTATTTAATGTTCACGGAAAAAGAGAATTCAAATTCTTGTCAGGATTGGGAAAGTTATTTTTTGAAAGTAACTAGGTATCATTATTCATTACCGATCAAAAAACATAATTCGTTCCATTACCGCATTCCGTTATTAATTTTGAAAAGTAACTCGTTATCGTTATTTAAAATATAACGAATCGTAATTATTATCATTATTTTATTTATTTATTTAATACAAGTCTAAGCCAAGCGTGTGTCTGTTTATTAAAGATAAATTTACTAGAGATAACTTAAAGATAAAAAGTCACATTTCTTAAGGTTTTTTATTAAATAAACAAACTTATTAAATTTTACTCAAATTCTTTATTAACTTTAACTTAACTTTAAACTTTAACTTGAAACAGGAATTGAAGCTCCATCATATCACCGTGAAAACAACCTCTATATGATGTTAATACGAAGCATTTAAAGCTGAATAATCGTTCTACTGATGCAAATTTGGAAAAGTAGCGTATTGTTTATTTAAAAAGTTTTAAGTTTTTTTAAATATTTGATAATCGTTTAACATTTTTACATTACTAAGTTCAAATTTAAAAAAATTATTACAATTCTTCCGTTTCGAATTGAAAAGGCTTTATTTTTCGATGAAAAGCAATAAAATCATCGTTATTATCGGATATTTTATCACTGCTTGGAGAACTTTCTTTCAATCGAATATTTAATAGATCTTCCAAATAACTTGCCGCAAGATTTCTCTTATCTTTGCTTAACCAGTCTGATTTGAATTTCACATGTAAACACGGATACGATTATTAATTCCTTTTTTCTTAATGTCGTGATGAATCTTAAATGAAATATATAGAGTTTACCAAAAGTATGAAATAGTGGAATATCTTAAAAACGAAGTAATTGATAAAAAATAGTTCTAACAAAAGTTATAAGATTTTTAGGGCGATATAAGTTAATGACCTTAATTGATTAATTTCATTATAATCAATAATTCAAAATTATTTCAAGATTAACTCTATTTTTTTCGTCGAATCATATAGTTTTTTTTATCAATTGCTTCATTTTTAAAAATATTCTATTGTTTCCACATTTTTGGAAAACTCTGTATGGAAGAGAAGATGTCATGGCCCTTGTAGATATTATGGCCCCTCTTAATATCTCCACTGTTAGTGGATTTTTGTAATTACTTGTAGAATCATTTTTTCAGTAGCCTGTTGTTATGTAGCGACGCTAATATGTCAATACACAATAGTCAATATTTATTATAACGCATTTTTACTTTTGATCATTTCGAAACGTTTTCAAGGTATATTTTAACATTTCATTATATATTTTCTCATTCTTTTTAAACTTGAGTGTATTTTTACATAAATATATGTAATATATATTTAAGTATTTTATTTAACATTTCATTTAGCTATATACATTTCGAGTTGTGCAAAGCTAAACGATAGCATGGTATTTTGCTAATATAACCTTTTAAAAGTTTCGACAAGGACTTCTTTTTTAAGGTTTTCATATTAAAGTAGTCGATAAATCGATTCTATAATTCACTGTTGCATTTCTGTTTGCGTCACACTGCTGTCCTGATAGATTGTATCTTCTGAAAAATAAGTCAGTATCTACATTAAAAATGCATTATACTCATTGTTATTCCTTCTAAAAGTTAATTTAGGTACATATATAATTTTGTGGCCAAATCCTGTGTTATCTTCAGCAAAATGAATTTTTTTTTTTATCTATCTTAATCGGAAGCCACATTATCACATCTATTTTTCTCCAACTCATTATGCAATGTCATCATATAGTCATAAATAACGTTCAAAATAATAAATATTTCATAACATTGAGAAGTCTAGAATTGACTGAACAATACTTCGACTTTGACGAATTATTTAGTCCTCAATTAAAAATATTAATTGTGGAACTTTTCCGATCGATACGTCCGCGATATTTCAAGAGACTAACGTTTAGCGTCGACGGAGCCTCGAGAGACCGACGCACGTTTTTCACGGATTGTGCAACGGTCGGTAGAAACAGTTGAGACTTGTAGAAATAGTAGCTTTACGAGATTATAATAGCATTTGTGGGTGCTATCAGATATCATATTTGAGATACGGAGAATAACGTCGTCCAATCGTAAACTCATAGCTGGTCCCGTGAGTCCCGTGAGGTGTGATTCAAAGACCCAGTCTCGTGATAGACGATAGATATCAAACCGGAGGTAGGTGAGTGCTTCACTTGCGATTCACGTGTGTGATTTGATCCCGACTCGTGAACGGAGCATGTGATAATGCGGTGAAGCACGTTTTTACGATAATGCCGTCGTGATTGGTTACTGATTATCACGGCGCAAGTGTCCCGCCACAACGCCGCACGATTTCCTCACACTATCATTATAAATCACGAATAAAGACATAATATAACATCTGATGATTTGTCTGCTACCCAGATATCGTTTTCGCCGGTTGGCGCGCGGGGTACACACATGCATCGAAGAGTTTACGCAACTCTTTTGATAGCAGTTTATTCGGTGGATCGACGTCATGTGGAGCAACGAATTTAGAAACGACTATTACGAAGTTATCGTATTTTTATCACGAGCCTTATCGTGTGTACGGTAGTCGCGGAACGACAAACGTGGTTACAAAATGGAAGCACACTGATTATCTCGAAAATTTGAAATCTAAAGTTCAAAACTCACTGCAATAGCACACTCGCTGATACCGAAAGAATCGTCGTTTAATTGGAAATAATTTTACGTTATGAGACGCAATGTTTAAACATGCTTGAGATAATTATTTTATCTATACCGGATAACACAAGATCACAAGATTTAGTAACGGTAGATGATAAGAGAGCATTTACTCACAGCGAAGAAGGAAGTTTGTCGCAATAGGTCGGCGCACATCGATAACGAAGAAACCTACATTCGAGGCTGCGTATAATTAATATCGGGAAATACTTAGATATGATTAACAAAGAGAATTGTTAAATTATATATATCAACATATTTCGATAATTCGTGCGAGAATACACATTTGGCATACGGTAATATGCAATTAATGCGACGTTGTATCTCGCGCTGAATAACTTGAAAATGCCGCTAAATATCCCAGCTGCGTTTAATCGCGACTCCCTCAGCCGCGTTCTTCGCATAATATGTGTTATTTGACACGCCCGTTTCGCTTTCACTCGGATGTCTCACGTCAAGTGGAGCGCATCCGTTCTGCGTGTCCTTTGTGCAATCGCGCGCGGCATCTTCTCGGCGTTTGCGAGACGAACGGGCGAATATATACGGGCGCGTAATAACGGCTGCAAATGCGACGATGGAGGAGGTAAAATTGTACCATGGAGAAATGCTACGGGGGTTGTTGTCCCTTACGGGATGGACTGCACAACAGTCGAGTGTTGCGTTCGCTACGGCATTATGCAGGAATCTCAGTGACGCGCACCGGCACATCCGTGATCGTGGCTGCGAGAGGTGCCGCATCTCGTTATCAAATGTACGAGAAACGACGGAGAAGTGCAGGCTGCATAGTCGCACTTACAACTGAGCCCGAAGGAGGACGGGATTTTTCGAGCACGCGACAATGCAGTCGGGAAAGTCTAGAGGATGATCCTTCGGGATATGTCGGAAGCATAGTTTCTTTATTATCCTGATTTTCTCGAAAAATAATACAGCGTGTTTATTTGGTTATATATGGAGGAGAAGGTACTATTTTTTTATGACCCTTATAAGTATTATAACATCTTGATATCTCCTTTATTAAGTGATGAATTCTTAGCGATTATTTTTAGAAATCATCGGGTTACTAGCCTGCTGTTGTGGCGCTAATATGCTAATAGATACAATAACTGTACATAAACATCATATCGGTGTATTCCTTGAATGAAAAACTTCTAGGCATTTTATCGAACAGCACTCGACGTTATACATTTAAGGAGTAAACGGCAAAAGGTCATATAACCTTGCCATCTTGTACGGAGATATCAACTAAGTCAATATTTACTCTTATCACTATAAAATATAAAAATCGCCGAGACGAACAGCTCATCTCAACCAGAACGGAAATGTAATCTCCTAACGCGATAACTAGATTATCAATATTTCGGTCCATATCTTGACAACGGGATGAAATGACTGAATTGAACCATTGTTTATATAATATTTTTTGTTCAGAAATACCTTCCAAATGTGGACGATGGAAGTTTGTTGGTTTATTCGCGAAACATTCTGTGTACATATGTATGTTGCACATTTATTTACGGATACACTCGGGCGGGTCTTCGCTTTCTTGATTCACGCTGCGAAATCGTAGGAATTTCGACGGACGATACGTTTATTTGTATAATTTCTAGAGTTCATTAGTTCCCCGGTGAAAGGTTTAACAAGACAGCGGTGAGCGTAATTAAAATCCGAAACCACAAAGTTTAAACCGAGAATTTGCGAAATTTGTGAAATAGAACCAGGTTATACAGTAACTTTTACAGCTTTTACACGATAGCGATCTCATTACTGACGCAGGCACGGCGAAAGTGGTGTAATCTAAATATGTTATCGGCGAAACGAAATATAGAGGAACGCGTGCGCGCGAAAGCGTCGATTTCCATTGGAAAATAGTCGAAAAATAGTTCGGCGGAAGTTCGCGTAGTCGGTGGTGTAGGTACTACGCTCCATATGTATTTCGCGACGGCGACTATACACGTACGTCCACGGTGCAGATCTGCGTAAAACTGCACGTACACTGCTCGCACGCAGCGTAGGCGACCGAGCGTTAATTGCAAAAGCAAACAATTGTTTTGCACGAGGTGAGCCCGCCATCGTGCCACGCGCGCGCGCGAATTTTCCACGGCGACAACTTAGTTTCGCGCTTGGTGCATACGTCACACACACTGTCGCGAAACATGAACGCGGATTTGGCCGTGTAAAAGGCGAAAAACCACGTCACGAAACTTTCGCGTTGAATCTCGAACGCCTCTCCCGCGACGCGCGTTGAATAGGCGCAGGATTCCCGTTGCGCTGTAAAGACAGCTAATGAAGTCGCCGCGCGTTGAATGCGTATTTACGCGTAAATTAAAGTTCCTTAAGTATGCAAATCAGGTTACAACGCGTTAGACAGTGTTTCCGTGTACGCCCCGAGTGAATTAAGTTCGCGTGGACGGGCGGGAATCTGCAAATCCGATTACGCAGCGTTTTTCCAAGCTTTTCACGAGAATTGATCACGTTGAATATCATATGCATCGTTTTACACATCTGCTGTTTATATCTTTATTAACGAAATTACGAGATAAAGAGAGACTTTCGAGATATATGATAAAAATAAAAACTTTTATATTTATACCGGGCTATCTTAATCGCGATGTAATCTCACGGGCAACTGCGATGATTTTCTTTCGCAAACTTCTCGCGACTACGAATCCTTGATAAGGAATATTGTTTTATCCGCGACCGGCGGAGGGGCCCAATGGACGGATACCGAGGGATATATCTTGCGCGTGCTGATAAGAAACTTTGGAGCTTCTCTCGCTAAAGTCCTCGAAAGATTAGAGTACAACTCGCTTCAAGCTTCTGCCGGGTAGCTTTCACAAATCTTATATTTTAATATTCCTTTTATATTATTCACGAAATATGGCAAAGAAACTATAAGTATTACGAGTTTCTTGTGGACGTAGGTCACTGCGATTCTTTACAAATTTTACACAAAAATTTGAGAGAGAAAGAGAGAATATTTTTTTACAGAGAAATTGAATTTTGAGTGAAATTTATAATGGTTACGAAATGAAATCGAACGAAGGTTCTGTTAAGTCGAATGTTCAAAACGATCAACGCGTATTTATAAAAAAAATTGCGATACCGCGATATGTCGCATTGCAAAAATTTGCATTGTGAATCATATATGTTACATTCCACTTCTTGCCATCGCAGAATTTCATCGCCTGGAGCATAAAAGTAAATTTGAGCCCATTACGTGCACCAACACTCTTGGTCACGAGTTTTGCACCTACCAACTTACCTGCCACGCGTTCACGAAGCGCTGCTTAGGAAGTAGAACGGGGGTTATTTTCCCACAAAGTATAATGTGTCTCTCGTGTTTCTTATTCGTAATTAATTCGTTCGCTAGCTAGTCCTCTTTCTCTCTCCTCGGGTCTTTCGTATCCTTTAGCGACTCTACCACACGACTGTATCCTACCATCGCGCCGGACCAATATCCTGCATCCCTACGGGACCTCGGGGGCCACCGTGTAACACGTACGCGGGCACACGCACAAGAACATACACGTAGCGAGCAAGGTGGGTTACAGGCGTACGTACACAAGCTACGTAATGGGGAATATGCAAACTTGGGACGCGAACGCGAAGTAAACACGGACCGTAAACTGCCGTGTTAATTTCAAGGCCGGGCTCGGTAGAACCGAGACGCTCGCTGTTTTAATTAACCGCGGACCCTGCCGTGATATCGTGATTAAGAATTATGACGCGTAGTAGGGGAGGCGTCTACACGCGCGTGTGTACACGCTCGCGACTAGCTGTGCTTCTCGTCAAACGCCGCATCGGCGGAGAGCTGCAGGCCGTTCGCTTCGCCGAATTACGCCGAGTATCGTTGAAAACTTACGACATGTTCGTTCTTTCGTCTCACGTCACTCTTCGCGCACGATGCGGCGCGCTGATGAGAGAACGCCGACCGGCGTTGCTCGCGGGAAACGATTCAGGAGTATCCTTCATTCGCCACGCCGCAGGATAGACTTTATTGGCACTAAAATATGAGATTAACCTGGTCTATCGCGTTAATATTAAATTATGCAAACTCGGGCCCCTCCCGAACAGATTGGTATTTAAGATGCAGCTATATCCGGGACTGGTAAGAGATAATAATGCTCGCGTACCGCGACCGGCTGGGGAGAAATCACTAAACGGATACTTCATACGGACGGGCGATTTTTTCAAAATGAACATACCTCCACCGCTTTGGCTCCTCGCGTTCGCTTTTATCCTCGCGATCTCAGCGAGTTGGTAAATTCTCTTCTCTCTGGTGCATAAAGGAATAAATCGTGATTTACATCTATTACTCGCCGCTTTTCGGGCTTCGTTATCCTCGCGACGTTATTTATCGTTCATGTCCGCTGTGCGGCCAGAGAACGTCGGTCTTTTTTTATTGAAATACTATGGCTTTTCGCGACAGCGGTGGCGGCGCGGCGGCAACGACTACAACCACGAGCAACGTTCATGGCACCTAACAGACTCATTAATGACGGAACAAGGCAAATCCCGCGTTTTATTCGGCGGTTGTACTCGTAAATCCGGTCCGGGCATAAAATCGAACGTGCGCGTTCCGGTCGTACCTTTACGCGATCGCCGCGACATAAATGAATGCGGCCTATCAAGCCGCACCGCGGTATATCCCGATTTAATTATACCACCTTCGCTACCACGTGATGGCTCCATGAACTCCGATCACAATATAACATCGTAAAAGCGACTTTTACGCACCGCCAAACGTGTGCTCCGTGTTTACGGACACGCGTAATTCCATCGGCACAGGCACGGTGGTGAAACGCGGAAGATAGATTTTTTTTTTTTCAAGGAAATTAAATATAATTACGGTAAACAAAATATCTCCCTGCATTTTTAGGAATTTTGAATTATGAACGCGATGATTAAAAAAAAGCGCGAGAATGTTTTTGATCCATAAAAACAGACATTTAATTTTATGAAGCGCATATAGAACATATATTATCATAATTTGTACATAACGGAGACCGAGGTTAGTTAGCTAAAGGAGTAAGTTGGCTAATTGATTATTTCTATCGTTTTCTGTCAGGTTACAGAAGCAATCAAACTCAAGCAAGTAAGGGTTTCCATTAACCATCTTTGACATATTTGATATCTCCGCTTGTTCGATTTTGTTAAAAAATAGTAAAAATAATTGATTAACTACCCCTTTAGCCAATTTTACTCTGGTTTTCCTTATATATATATATATATAAGGTATGTATGTGTGTGTGTGTATTTTTGTTCTCTTTTTCTTTTTTTCAAAGCCACAATTTCAAATATATTTTGCGCTCCTGTTTCATATCTTATCTTTGCCGTGGTACTCAACATAACTCGTATACGTTACGTTCTCTTTGTGCGCGTTTTTCGTCGATATTTTTATCCGTTCTGTCAAAAAATTTGTAGGGAAACGAACTTAAAGTATGAACTAACCACGTTTTTCACGAAGTGTGCTAAAGTTGTTAGGTCCTAAATTGACAAAGCACGCGGGGCGATTGCATTATACCAAGAGTAATTTAGTTAGTACTACCATTTAAAATTTCACCTCGCTCGACCGAGTTGGGGCTGGCGATAATCGATATTAAAAAACGACGGAGAAAAGTCGGAATTAACGTCGCGAGAATAATCGATCATTTCTCATAGGACGAAAGCGGCTATAATAATTATCGTTACTATTAATGGGTCGGAATAACTCGAAGCGACGTCGAATCGCCGAGAAGTCGGATATTATCGTGAATATCGATGGAGAACGTTCCTCCCAGTTTATATTTCTCGATTTTCTTCGCGTCAAACGACTCACTGTACAAAAAAAAACGGGAAAAACGTCGGTAGCTAGAAAAATTTGATGAATTTATATTGCTTGGCAGGTCATTCGCGTGCGATTTATTTTTCTAAAAATGGGATAAAATTCTGTAGAATAACGTTCTAATCTGACATAAACTGTACATAGTGTATTTAAGCGAGAAGAGAGTGTAGGTATATTTGAATAAGAGAAAGAAAGAGAGAGAGAGAGCCACACAATTTATGCAATAGCGTTAAATCAATACATTCGGGATTTTCGACTCTGTCGATACAAAAAGAAATGGGAAGAAAAGGCCAAAAAAACTTGGAATCTTTGCCTTAATTTAATAGCTTTCGCGATTCCGTATTTTGCGCACGTTGCACACGGCGAACGTAAAGCGTTTCCACTTCGCGGAAAGATCTGGTTAGTATTTTAAGAATCACCGTGCGCGAAAGAAGAATGGCCGAGTCGAAATATTGACTTCGCTCCGATGGCCCGGATAGAAATCGAGAGAAGCCGCTGTAGCCGCGCGCTACGCCCGGAAAAGTGCGATCCGTTATTCTGTCGCGGAAGGACGAGGATCGAGACATAAAGGTCTGCCCGTAATTCCGAAAGCACCACGTCGTGGCCGCGGCTACGAGGGCAGAGTGAGAGGAGGAAGGAGGAGTAATCGAGGTTGATGTAGCGGCGAGGAAGGTCCTTCGGCTCTCCCGGTCCACGCGCAGTCCCTGTGTCCTGTAACTCCTGCTTCGTACGGGTTCAAAGATCACGTAGACGGGGCCGCTTCAGGTATATCCTGTGAAAGCTGGCTCTACGTGAAAGAGGAGAGGGAGGGGAATGTCACCCCGTGAAAAAGCAAACTTTCGACGTACTCCTCGACGTAGAAAACCGCCGTTCAGCGGCGTCCTCCAAAGAGCCTCCGTGAGCACTTGTATCTTTTTACGCAACACGCAGCAGTTATCGCGGAAACGTATCACACAGGGAAGGTTCGTGATAACGCTCACGCTTTTTCCACGCGTGCCTGTATATATATTATATACATCCTAATATTTGTTCAAGCGGAGGTACAACGTGACGCAAATCGTGTATAGTCTGTACTCGTTAAGCCCGAGCGAATAGCCGAACTGTAACATATTTCAACTTAATCCGTAATTAATGATGACGAGATGATATCTTGTCGGTAAACACTTTAAACATTGATTCGCGGAAGCGCTTCGTGGCCGAGCGCTGGAACATACTATTTCGAAAGCAATCCGCGCTGCCGGCAAATATATGAATAATAAATAGCGCGCGTGTTTTCGATACCGGCCGGTTAATTAATGAGCGCTATTAATGCAGTACACGCGGCATATAAATTTTCGGGGGGCCGATGTAATTTTCGTCGGGGACTTGCTTTCGACCGTGCGCGCGCGCGCGATGTATCAAAAGTTCCGCGCGGCCGGAGGAGTCAACGGCGCGGTCGTAGATTCGTTAGGGGGTAGATTTATCAGGAAATATACGCTGCGCCATCGGACATTATTTCAAGTAACGTTCCTTCCTCACGACTCCCCGACATGGACACACACCACGCGAGTACTTAGAACTCTCTCTCTCTCCTTCTTTCTTCGAGTTCTCCCGAAGGAGGAGGCAGCGTAAGGGAGCCAGCGAGAAAATAAGATAAAAGGATACGAAGGAGGAGCGCCGGGTACGACCGCGGGATTACCGGCTCCATAGAATTAATCGCCCATAGAATTAAAGGTCCCGCCGTGCCGGGGTTACCGTAATCGCCCATCCTCCTCGACAATATGCAAATATTCGCGATTGCTATGTCTCCCCCTCTCAAAGCTCCTCTCCCCCACCCAGTCAGCCTCAAATCCTCGTGTAAGCGCTAATTAAGCACGTGTCTTACAGTCTATCTTCGCCGATGAATAGAGACGAGGAGGAAAGGAGAGGGCGGGGGGATACGATAAGTTAGCGGAATTAACGTAAGACCCATCCGCCCCTCTCCTCGTCCTCGATATATCGGCGGAGGTAAGTCAGCCACGACAAATCGTGACAAAATTTCGCGTCGCGATACCGCGGCAGCGACAACAACTCGGCTGCTCGGCATTAGTTTCAAAGCAATTGAATCGGGCTTGATTTATGTTGCGCTCGAATTAGCCTGGAATTTGATTTATACCGCCATCGAGTCCCGCTAACAGCGACTCTGATCGACTTGTCCTGTTCAGCCGCGATACGTCCGGATTAGACAATTTCGATTTTTGTCACGGTATACGCTTTTGACTCCCCTTGATTGCAACCGTATAATATCAGCAACGCTATGATACGGATGAAGTAATAAAATCGAGTTAAGTATGATGAACGCGATTCAACTCCGTGTGACATAAACGGATAGTATTACAGTACCGGTAGACGAGTGAACTTTGGAAGTTCAGGTAACTTCCAGCACGTCACCGCTGCCTTATTTCTTTCGCCGGTCTATGATTAATCACGGAGACGGGGATATTTTGTCATATTGCCGGACCGAACATGATTATTCATTTAAACTACGGAGGTGGAGCTGATGAGCAATGTTTGGAAAATACTCTCGCGTGGCTAACCCGTTTGTCGAGAACTTTCTCGTTTTCTCCCTCCCGAAAATCAAACGGTGGTGTCGTTCTCCGCCTGCGAGTGCACAACCGCGTGCACCTGACAACGAATACAAGGGTACATTCGCAGGTAGCGTCGCGCAGTCACGAGAGCGAACGTCTCGTCAACAATAGTCACGCGAAAATGGGCTTTAACGGTCGTGAAGTCAATTCGGCGAAGGACATGTCGGATGCAGCGAACGTCGAGCGAGAAGTCTCGATGGCGGCGGTGGGAAGCTCTTACCCTTATGCGAATTTACGTGAATACATGAATATATGTGTGTGTGTGCGTTCGCAAGCCGGATATCCGGATACTCGGATATCCGAACGACGCCGATCCGGATTGTGTCGGGCGCAGTCGAAAGCGGTCGTTGCGCGTATCGCGGCAAGGTAGACAGCCTCGGCTATCGAGTCACTCGTGCGAAGGATCGAGGGTGGATTTATACGAAAACGCTTGGCTCGCGCGCGCGGTAATCATTTTTTTGCCGGCGATGAAACGCGCAGTAGTGACGCACCTGACAGATTTATTGCGAGCTCGAGAGGGCGGCTGCAGTTATTGGCGGCGCGGGTCTCGCGTGTGTGCACGCGTGTGCGTATAATAATGCCGAGCATATTTTACAATTTATTCTGTTGTGGGATTTATGGTAATTTATTGGGAGTTCGAGCCGCGTTATTTATTATTGTCTCGTCTATTACGTCTGCGCGGAGGACGCTCGAAAATATTTCAATAGCGCGTTAACGGCGCGCCCTCAAAAATCCGCGGCGTGACGGGAGACAGTCCCCTGGCCCAGTGAAATTTCCACTTTCCGCGATAAACCCCCTCATCGTCATCCGGATCCAATCGTGCGACTTACCATCTCTTGCAGCGTGTCCAGCTCCCAGTTGCGCTTGCCCGCTTTGCGCAATTTTTACATACTCCTCCGCTGGATTATTTTTCACGGCTTTTACCTCTTAAATTTCGCGATATCTTTTTCATTTAAAGAGATTTCAAGGCTCAAAGCATGACGCTCGCGAAATTACGGCCATCCGGACGGTGCACAAATTTGTCCGCGCTTCAGCCGCGCGTAAAGCGCACCTTAATAATTGAAAACAATATATTAAAACGTCCGGTAAAATTGCGGCCGCCGTGGATGGCCATGCGAAGGGGCAGCTTCGCGGGCTAGAGGATTCCTCGCGTCGTTCGAACCCTCGCTGAGGACGGGCCTCGAGGAAATCGTAGACCCGCGAACGACGAAGTTCGTTGACCCAATCCATAATTAACCGTGCATACGGAGTCCCGAGGACAATGTGTGCGCTCGAAGGGTCGTGGCATAATGTACCCAGACCTTTGGTTCGAGCGCCCGAGAAGATCAAGGAGAGCACGGAGCTCGAAAGTCAACGCTGACGTTCCTGAAACGCCGCTCGGCATTCTATGTAAATAGCAATCCAGTTTGCTCAAGGATCAGCAACCCTCAGATTTGGGAGCTTTGGCCGACGGAGGTTTCCGTCTTTGCGCCTCCGTCCTTGATCCTTCAGGCTTATCTCCGGCGTCTAGTACCGCCTTATCGTATTCTCTCCCTCCTCCCTCTTCCCTCCCACCCCCCTTCCCCCTCTCTCTCTACTCCTTCCTTTCTTTCTAACGATCCTTTCTCTAACACACAGAACCCATCGGCCTACTATTGGAAAAGTTATATCGAATCCTGTCGATCATCGAATGTCTTCCTTCTATGTCCGTTGTGTTCTTATTTCTTCACAACCGGCGCATATATATTATGTTCGAAGTGAAAATTATTTCGTAAGTTCATAAAAAATAGCAATTAGATATAAAGCGAAATTAGATATAAGCGATTTTACATGACATATCCGTGTTATTATCTTTTAATATTGAGGGAGAGTAAATGTCAAAGCGTAACTCAATTCTATCAAAAAATTCCTCAATATAAATGTCTGCGTCAGCTGACACGGTTATCAGGACAATGGAATTTAATTTGAACAAAAGGCGATTGATGTAAGGCGAAATTGAGATCGGTCGGCTTTGATGTTTCGCCTGAGTAAGTAGCCGGACTTAATCGTTTCCACAGACGTCTCGTCGTAAAGTTCCAAGAAGTTCTAAGAAAAGATTTGCACTATCCGGGAGAGTAGCACGGTTCAGCGGCGTCTCGTCGGCGGACTTTGCGGCGAAACACTTTCATTAGGATGGAAACTTAATTAGGCTGCCCCGGGACTCGGAGAACTCTGCAATTCTCTTGCAACGAGTCATTTTGTTCCAAACCCGCCGGAACGTCAACGACAGGAAACGATTAACGTTGCGCTATCGTTCTGAACCACTTATAACAATAAGCCAATTATAGCTAGTTAAGGTTCTAGGATCGACTGTGCATCGGAACACGTTTCAAAAGACGAGTCTAACTTTGAGTTTACACTCGACAATACACTAACAAATCAATAAAACGTATAAATATAAGAAAAATGAATTATCTTATATTTCTGAACTCCAATTCGATTTTCTTTCTTCGCTTTATATCATTTTCTTATAATCGTAACGCATTGTATCTAATAATTAAATCTATGTTAATTACTTAACAAATTGATCCGCTTGTGACGCTCCCGTGTCCTTATCTCGATTTCATGAAACGGGGATTAAGGATGTAAGGGAGGACAGTACTCTTCAGGAGGTATTACAAAAATAATGCGCTTAGTTTCGATGATATTTCGAATGCGGTCTCGTCTCGCGATATGAAACGTGTCGTCACGGAACTTCAAGTAGCGTGTTATGTCCGTAGTGCGTACCTTCGGAGGAAGAAGGATAAGTCGCGTGACGTGGTCCGTCTTGATTTCCCTGTAGGGCAGTAGGGGCAGCGGGAAGCTACCTCGTCCTACGTCCATCATCGGCTCTCTTCTCCTTGTCGGACCTCTTAAATTTGCGCGACATCAACCGGTGGCACGGAGACGAGCCACGAAGAAGACTGTCCGTGACGTACAAGATGCCCGTGATCGTCAAAACTTTCTAGGGGGGCGCTAAAACTTCGTTAAAAGAACAAAGTCATAAAGTGACGTCATAAAGCCTGTCGTTCGCGAAGACAACGTGTTCAGATGACTACGTCGATGGTGCCTGGTTTTTCCTTTCTCTTTCTCTTTTTAATTATCCGGCGAATGCGCGCGAATCCGACGGATATGCGCGAACGTTAGTTGTGGGAATTTAGAGTTTTGATTAGCTATTCTCCGTCCGTGATATTTTAACGGCATAAATTCGAGTTACATTTGCGAGTTAAAATCCCACTGAAATATCAACTAGTTTTAAAATTGAGATATACGCGGAGTACGAACGGAAAGTCTACTGTCGAGATTTTCTGGAGTCATAAATCTATCCGCGATTACGGTCGCGCAGATAATACGGTGTATTTTGAAGGCTGGGGCTCCGAGAAAGATAACTACTAATTTGTCTAATCCATCTTTGCGCACTGGCTACGTGCGTTTTAGCCAGTAATGGATTCGAGAGAGCTGCCGTGCTCGGACGGATGATCGATGGCCGGAAAACTTAGGAACAATAGAGGTTCAAGGCCGTAAACTTCATCCACGACGGAGGGTTGCGTTAAAGGGCATAGAAGAATGGGAGAACATGCTAGACAAGATTCATGATAAATTATGATCAATATAAATCTGCTGGAGGGAGGGTGGACTGCCTTACGATTCTTCTCCATTTAAAATCCAACGGATAAAAATAATACGCACGTATATATGAGGCGAGTAGTAATGTACTAATTGACTTGGTAATTTACTTGTAATACAATGTACACAGTACGACCGACCGTGTTTTGTACGAGCTATCATTTCCCGAAAATCTTGTACAAATCGACGTTAGCGTCTACATCGTTTGTCGTATCCGTATTATTTGATACTTCCACGGCTGAAAATGAGACAGTGCAATCGCGTTTCACATTGCGCTTTATCAATTCGCATAAAACGCGAGTTCTCTGTACGCTTGACGCTTTGTTATTTAATTCAAAACACTCAGTTTTTCAAGCGGCAGTATATTTTTTTCCGAAGTTCAGTCAGTGGTCATGAATTCGATTCGTTTATAGATTTATTTATATCTGATGGGAACGTTTTATTTCATATATTACTTGACGATATGTGCTAATATTTGCTTTTATCGGCGTTACGCAATATGGAAACACGTCATCATCGAGAAATGATATCGTGAACAATCGAAAAAGATCGCGTAACGCAAGAGATGAATGACGTAAAAAAAAAAAAAAATAAAAATAGGAAAGGCTATTGGAAATCAGCGTGTCTGGCGCCTAACACACGAAAGCTTTTAACTCATCCTCCATTCTCGGATTTACAGTAAAATATACTCGATACGGAGTAGCAGAGAGGACAGCGAAGTATAAGCGTGCAACGTGAAAGCAAGCGAGTGAGCGAGCATTCTGCCGTAGCAAAGCGAGGATACCGTCTTCATTCTTTTGCGAACTTGGTGCTATCCGTACCTCTCAACAGGTTCCCACGCGATTTCATCTATCTACCGGGAAGACAATGTTTAAGCATTTCATCGTGATCGATGTAAAGTTGAACGAGATGGGACGCGATCGAAGGTTACGATATCGTCGTGTTTATTTAACAACCTTGCAAACATCCAATCTTCTCTCTCTCTCTCTATCTCTTTGTCTCTCTCTTGCTTCCATATTTTTGGAATAGATACTTCTTTACCAATCTGCGGCGGTTTTTTTCGTAACGAGAATATCGTTGTAACTGGAAACTTCGGCAACGAGGATTCTTCAGTCTTCAACATCGAATATCTTCGCAATTACGCTGCGAGATAAAATTCCGCCGAAGTAGAACTTAAAAAAGCATACTCGAGACTTCCGGTATTTGCCGCTTTGAGCCTTCATTTATACACAAAGACCGTTGGTGTATCGATACCTTCGTTAAATTTGTGGAACCACTCTTGCAACTAGCTCAAGGGAAGAATCTGCCCTTGAGACTCGATCGGATTGTTTCAAGATCGCCCTAACGCGTTCTGCCGGACAGAACGAGTCTCTAGAAAGAAACGATCTCAGCCCGAAGGAGACCTCGCGTCGATAAAAGGGGCACATGTAACGGAAACAAATTATCGCGGGAAATAAAGACGTCGGCTTGCGGCGAAGCATATTTTCCGCCTGATAAATTACGGGCACGCCGCGCGCCGACTATAGAACTTTAACCCGACGAACGTGATCCTCATTTTTATCGCGAGAGGCCCGCCCCGTTATTAGGAGCTCCGCGCTATCGCGTGCGGACTTATTGCGCGCATGATTTAAGGCGCGAGGGGGATAAGAGTGAGAGAGTGAGAGAAAAGGGGAGTCGCGCGGGAGAAGAAGAAAGAGCGGGCGCGAGAGAGGCGAATGTCTTGATTCGATAATTGAAAGATTAATCCAAGACGCGCCGTTCCCGGCGAGCTTGCGAGAGACAACCGTCGCGGCAACGACTGCGAGCGAGGAGGATTTTAATCTCGCGACAAGAGGTGGGCGCCCTTCCGTGCACACCGCGAGCTATTTCATATTCATGGCGCAGGTAGCGCTGTTCTGTTAATTTCATCGTCGCGAGGATCCTGCGTCGCGGAGAGACAGAGAGAGAGAGAGAGAGAGGGGAGGGAGGAAGAGAGTACACGGAGCGCCTCGGAAATATGTGCCACAAATCATAAACCACCTTCGCTGAGGGGAAATTGAATCGAAGGTGCGGAGGCGCGCAGTCTCACGGTCTGCTTAAACGGTCCGATCGATCGATAAATCTTAGCGCCGCTAGGAGATACGATTTCCCCGCGAATCGTTATGCGCCTCGTCCTTTGTACAGCCGCGTAAAGCGCGCGAGGCCGGCCTTTGATTTAAGACTTTTTGATAAGGTGCTTTGCCCCGTGATTTATATTACGTAGAAATAATGGCCGTGACGTTTCTGCAATTCGAGCGTGCGTCGTTACGGGAGCCGGACGCATATATCGGACGTAATACGTTATAGCGCGCTCCTCTATTCAGTTTTATTAAACAACGTGAATTCGTAATATGTAAATATCGTACTTTTACCGGGCGACGGGAACTTCCGGATCTTTATTCATTTAAGCGGTTAAAATCGCCGCGGAGAAGCGTCCTTTGTGCCCGCGTCCGACGTTTGCCGCGACTACTTGGCAAACTTGGAAGACAGAAACAGCTTGAGTAAGCGAGAAAATGCGTCTGCAACTTAACGCCAAAATGTTTAAGGCTGATTTTCACGCGGATGCACCTTGACACACCCGTGAATCGTGGCGCTCAGGTATGCTTTCCCGACGAATTTAAGGTTCAGAGTAAACCGACTCGCTGCCGTTGCGGAAGTTTCCCCGAGTTGCAAAACTCCACGGGACATAATATTTTATTTTAACTTCGCCGGTTTACGTTTCGCAATAACGAAGAACTAAACCCGTCAAATTCACTCGACTCCGTAGTTAGATCTTCTTCTTTCTGGCAACTGTGGGTTTCTCTTTAAAAACTAATTAAAGCGTTTGTAACTTCATCCGCGGTAAACAAAGATTTTCGCTATATTAACGGCTAATATTCTGGCGCCACCACTTTTATCATCGATTTTTCATCGCGGCGGTAGAAATAACGGCTACGAACGGTGACTACATTTTCGGAGAACGCGTCTTATCGCCTTGCAGATAGGTCGTGTATTACCGAGGACCGTTGCGCCGGGAATAATCGCGATCGATGCACGATACGAGGTATCGGTTATTCGGAGGGAAGATCGCTTCGGCGCGTCACAGTGTGAAAAATCTACTTGCTCCCGGAGTATGGATTATTTTAAGCTCCTCGTACAGTCGCGCATACATGCCCGGCTCGCTGGGGAATACAAGAAATACGTATTTTCGCGCTATCCGCTACTCCCTTTTCTCCATTTTTCAGCAAGATCCATCGGAATATTTCAGAAAAAAAATGTCGTGGATACGCATCGGTCGGTCGTGTAGTTCTCGTTTCGAAAACGAGCCCGAGAGCTGCGTGCGAGTCGCTCCGCTGAAATAAAGAGCAAATCTGTAAATGGCGTTAATGATGCGAAGTTGAGAACGATTATCCCCGTCGTGTCTAATTACTCCGTCGTTTTCGTGAAATTGACTCTAGTTTCACGACGATATTATATATCTCGCCATTTATTCGAATTTTTTTACCTGTAACTTCTTTTTTCTCTATTTCTTTGTTTCGTGTAAACTGTATTTCCAAAACTTTCGCATTTTACCAGTTAGTCGCCTTGTCGTTTCAGGGGATATTATCGGAAACACCAAGTAACATTGAACGGCAAGGGCCGCCGCATCGGATACTCCCGCTCGGACGAGACTCGAAACTTCTTCGGACAGAATCCCAAAGGAAAGTCGACTCGAATGGCGGGAGAAAAAGGAGGAAAGCCGGCTCTTCCAGAGGTAAGACGCGACCGCCCGCCGATCTACAAGGCCAAAGTTTTTTCGTGGAATTAGTCGGAGCAAATGAATTCAGGGACCGCGTTGCATTCGCGAAAGTTTCCATTTATACGACGGAGCCGGCTATTCGCCCGCCGATGTCGTTATCGACATTAGCTCGCGAGCGCGGGCTAATATCACTCGGACAAAGGAGAGAAAAGAAGGGGGTTATTACGGCAGGAAAGCGGCCGGGGAGAAAGAAAAAAAAATAAAAAGAACAGCGTCGGTCCGCTTTGTAAAGGTCGCCGATTGGAGCGCGCGACTTGGTCGGAACTTGGCGGCTGATCACGATTGAAGTGATTAAATCTGTCGCTCAGGAGAGGAAGAGGGAAGGAGAACCCGTTTAGCACGCCGTGGTAAAACCCCGGCCTAATTACGGCCGTGTTACTTTTACCGCCCGGCCGCTGTCGCGTTACGACGTAGAGGAGCGTACCTCGATATAACGATTACTCACGCCATTAAACTCGCTTTACGTTAATTGCCCCTGCAAGACTACGGCTCGTAAGAGTCCATTAGACACCGACATTCGGGCCGGGTGCTGCACGCTGCAGCAGTACGTTGCGCCGCGTGTTCTCGGGCCGACTCGAGAGTGCGATTTCGGGGCTGCCTTGATGAAAGAGTATCCGGCCGGCCGGTTCGCACTGTCGTAAAGCGCACGTACGAAAGTCAAGCCTGCCTTTACGAGGGCTATCGGAGCTACCGAGTAATCGGAAACTATGCCCGGTAATCGAACTTGTTGGCGGCGATACGTTCGATAATCGCCCGAGTCGCGCGCGCGTTCGCTTATGAGCGTGAAAATGTTGCCGCGTGCAAGCTGTTACGTACGGCGCGAGCTCGACGAGTGACGGATAATGGCGTTATAACCGGCCGATACGATCTCGCTCATTTACGGGACGCATTACGTTGTCTATTAAAAGCGGTAACGGCGCGCCGCTGCTAATATCCGGCGTCAAATGCGTTTTTAAATATGCCATGTCGCGGTTAATCGCGCTTACCTGTCGGATTTATCTCCTAATGGGAGCCTCGTCGTCCGCGAGTCGATCTTCGCGGGTGATCTTCGCCGGTAGGATTACACCTGCGACAAACAATCGCAGATTTCGATCGATCAATCGAACGCCTGGCGAACGGCGCAGATAAGACGAGCGATACAAGCAGAAATCTGATATTATTTATTTTCGTGCGAGCTTTCAAAAGATTGTTTGCTCGGAAGAGAGATTTTATTTTCGTGATAGCGCATGTAGAGAATTACGAAGGCTTTATCATTGTAACATCGAGCGTCTATTTTCCTCATTGATAGATGAAAGGTGATGGAAGATTAATGTCTCCCCTTCGCAGGAGGTTTCGGGACAAGTTAGTTATTATGGGCCTCATTACCCCGCATATTACTCAAAGCTAATGTTCTTATTTTCAAAGCTATTTAACTTAGATAGACCGAAATATTACCAACATGTGAGACGTTAGATGGAACAGCGGTACAAATCATATTTCTCTAATTTTGAGAGAATCCCCTCATTTTGAGAGAGGCAAAGGGTTTGCGGAAGTACTCGCTATTAAATTTAACTGCTCTATTACAGCATACTTTTGATCTCGAATGGAGAGGAATATTAGAGTGGAAACTATAAAACTTCCATTTTAGCAACAAACGCGAGAAATTATAACGATAAAACTTTCATATTCTACAGCAAAGTAATTATATGTCACGCGACTATTACAGTGCGGAATTTAATTATTACTAATTGCGTCACGTTTTATTCTTCTCTTTTCAAAACCCGTGCGCATCCTCACGTCGGGTCGTTAATTCTTTATTATCTATTTTTCCAAGAGAAAGCGATGAATTCTCTCTCTCGCTCGTTCGCTTGAGCCATTCGAGAATCTCCGCTGGTGATATTATTTAAATGACGTTGTTGCGTAAAACCCGGTACTTAATTTGCGTCGACGCCGGCGGCGCCTCTGCTCTCCGCTCGTGTTTAGACGGATCGCGCGGATATGCGATTTCACCATCGGACGTTGCGGAATGTGCGGATCGTTAATCACGTTAACCTGGCTCGACGATTTTTCTCCTATTGTCGACTTATCGTAACGGTTGCGCGCCGGCACGTTACCGCGAAAGTTAGTCTAGAAAGTTTGCTTATCCCGCCCGGTAATTCTGCGGCTCGCGATAGGATAATGGCAAATGCCACAAGATGCCCATCACACCAAGGAGTTTTGAATAGTCGTTAACTCCAGCGATGTCGAGATATTCTTTGTAACGCGACAGGTACCAAGAGAGGAGTGTTTTTCCCCCGGTACGCAATAAATTACGTTATCACTACCGTTCAATAACAACGCATCGCGCAGAAAGATATCATATTATTTTCTTTTCGCGTTCACATTTTTATAACGCAAATAACAAAAGCTCTGGATGTTGGCAATAACCGGGCGCGAAGCGATCTGCCTCGGTGATATTGGGATTAGCCTCCCGACGTTCCGTCAGATAAAGTTAAAACGCTATTAGGGAAAATGCAGAAGGCTGAAGGTGATAAATCAACCGTGAAGATTAAGACCGAGGAAAGGATATAGGTTACACGGAAGGGCTCGGAGAGTTGCCCTCTTTCTCGGATATTTTCCGCGCCGTGGTCAGATCTGACCTCAGCACAGTGGCTGATTGTTAACTCAACGAAGTCACTTCTTTGCTTTCCTCTTGCCCAGTTTCTCTCCCTTTCTCTCCTTCTTTCTTCTCCCGTCCTCCGTCTCTCGCGGATTCTTTTTTCGCTCGCGGATGTCGCGAGTATCTTTCTTTTTCGTAACAACGCTGCAACAGCAACGGCTCGTTGGACAGGCAACGCGAAAGTTCGTCCTCTCGGCTTCCTTCCTTTGCACTTTGGTTCCGTGGCCCTACCCATCCTCCCTCCCCTGTTCTCTTGCAACACCGACCGCGATGTACCCAGGTCGCGCGTAAATTACGCGACCGGAGGGAGGTCGCGACAGAAGAAAGAGGAGAGAGGGCCGAGCCGGCGACGGCTCGTTAGGCGTTTATAAATAAATAATTCAGACGTTCCTAAAATAAATGCTCCAGAGCGTCGCGTTATCCCGACTTCTGGATGGACCTTCATTTGAGACAATGGCGAAAATTCGCAAAAGAATACCGGGACGCAGTTCGGCGCGAGGCCACTTTTTTCTGCAGCAGCCGTTTAATATCGCGGAACTCTAGGATATTAAAATGTAAAAATGCGGAAAATGCAGCAAAGTTGTATCTCTCGCGTTGTAGCTATGCGGCAATAGCTATCAATAATCTTTACCACTCCCGGCTGATTTGAACGAAAGAAATTCCCACCTTGTTTCTTTCTCGTGGGATATTTTTACTCGCCCGAAAGAATGTTTCTCGCTGCATGTACAAGAGCTGTGTTTTTATCGCGTCTGATGAAATAATCAAGAGAGTAGCGCCGGAATCGCAGCTCGGTACGCGGTATCGACGGGACTCGTTAGACATTCGCGAATAAATAATTCATTCGTACCGCTGCGAGAAAACAAACACTTGAAAGTCCCTCGTTAAGGTGGCGTCTATATATATATACCGTATAGCACTTAAAGCACCTCCTCGGCGCGAGGGTGAGAAGGAATCGCGCCGCTCGTAACGAACGTAGTTAATTGATTCCCCGCAAAATCGCGATGTAAAACGAATGCGAGATGGGACAGGGTGATACTCGGGGATAGTCTCGCTTTTCTGAAAACGTAATGGCGTAATCTGAATTTTAATGCGATTTTCATTTAAGCGGGCGCGCGTTTATTCCGGCGCGAACGCACCGGCCGCCGCATAAATTAAGCGCGGCGAGACGCGGATGACTTTATCCGTCTTACAGTCCGCGGGATTTTCTTGGCCGACGCAGAAGCACAACACGGCGAATTAGCGCGTAGCACGCTGCGTCCGATACTTTTATTCGCAGCGTCGGTCGCCCTCGAGACACAGAGGCGGGATATTTCGCGCGGTATTTTTCCGTGCGCCGCCTTATGCATCGTATTTTATTTTATCCGTTCGCTTCTTGTATAGCTCGGGGATACTATCAGGATTTGTACTAAAAAGTAGCGGGTTACGCACCGGGGAATCCTTGCGGGTATTTTCATGCGGGTATTCCGCGTGGCGCAATGATGTAAAGCGCGCACGCGAAAAGAGATCGTTATCCAGTCCGCGGGAGCGAGAGCTCTTTGTGGAAATGCAACTTGCGAAGCTGCAATTCGTGAGAACTGTCACGTACTCCTTGTAAAAATGCCGGCGATCGATAAGAAAAATCCAAGGTAGATCGCGGCGGAGGAGAGCCGAAGGCACCGTCGTTTAAACGTCCCGCTTCTCGGGCGAAATTCCGCCCGAAAATCGTCGGCCGTCATTTCCGAATTGAATTTAATGTCAGAGGCGATTTTACGGGCCCGTTGATACGATTTCTGCCGGCTAATCCGGCAACTCTCTAATGCAGTATTGATCTACGCGTTTGTAAACTCAAAGTGTTCACAACTCTTCGGACATCTCGAGAGCGTGATAACTCAATGACGAATCGGTCACGGTTATTGAGTCCGTCTAGAGCCGGAAACGGAGGACACGTCATGGAAAATAGCTTTTCTTTACGTGCTGCAAGGGACAAGTCGATTTAAAGACGCATTAAAAATTCTGGCTGCGTTCCACAGCTTCTTCGACATGTCGTTTCGAAGAATGTTCATCGAGATGACTTTAGCAAAAATGAAACACGCAATGGAAACTTCTTGATGTGTGTCACGGTGATTTATCAATTTTAAACGCACTGGTAGATCTAAAATGCTTTGGTATGAGAAATGTAATAAATCTAAAAAAACGTGAAAATTAATGTCTGCGAGTTATATCGAAAAGAATATCGACTTCTGTTTAGCGAAGGAAAAGTTTTACGTACGACAAGATTTACATTCAATGATACATTTTACATTACATTTTATAGAATAGAATTTTATAGAAAAATAAGTTGGAAATATTTATTAATTTTACTAGTTTGTACTTTCTTATCTCTTAAGATTCCCAAAGTGCCGTTGATTCATGATAACGACACCGATAAGGATGCGGCCAAAAACTCGTTCTTTCTAAAGCCGCCAACCGAGAGATACGTAGCGGCAAATAGCCTCGCTTTGTACCGAGCGACCCGTACTTCCTACGAGGACAACGCCGGCTTTAAAACAAACGGAATTCTGGATTCGCGCTCGTGACGTTCCGCGATGTTTTCGTGGCGAAAAATGAAGCTTATTTTTCTATTTGAGATGTAAGAACTAAGCGTCGCGCGTGTCCCTGCACGCGCGCCGCGATGTTTTCCCGTGCAAATATATGCGCAGTCGTGAATCAAAGAATGAAAACGCGCGTGCATTGCTTCCCGATGCAAGCAAAACGACGCGCGCGGATAAGCAGGAATTAAACGTTCTAAAACGAGAAATATAACTGAAATTAATTCTGTGGAAAATAATATACTTATGTAAATATTATTTCCATTTTGATATTGGTATTTATTTCCAATGTCCATCTAGTTATGTCTGCTCGTTTACCGCGATTCCGCGTGATATATTTAATAAACATCGTATTGTAAAATGTGTAAACAATTTCGATAACTGAAAAATCGTGAAAACGTCGGAATTCTTTCTTTATTAATTTACACGGAAAAATAGAATTAGCTCCCACAGCTGAAAACAAAACCATCCATATAATACAACTAAAATTTAGTTACCAGGTCTATTATAATTTTTAGCTTACGATTATAATCACATTTATATATAATAACATCTGTGTGAATATATTCATAGTTGTGTACGACTATAGTGATAAAGCTCTTACAGCTAAAAACTAGGTCTGGTAACTAAATTCCAATTGTATTATATGGACAGCTAATTTTTAGTCGGAGCTAATTCTTTTTTCCATGTACTTATCGCACATAAATTTTGTTAATCGTACAATTAAATTAAGCGACATCGATACTTCAAGTTGAAAGCGCGTCGATTTGAGCCTCTTGTGTTCTGAAGCTATTGCGAATATTTGGTGCGTCGATGGTGATCGATGCGAGCCGTCGGAAGAGCAATGTGGTAGGTCACGAAGCACATGAAGCTGATAAAGAGCGAGTTGGCTATCTGCGCGTTCCCTGCAAATTCCTCACCCACCGGGTCAGGACTCTCGGTGTTCGTCTCGCGAGCGGTAGCAGTGACGAAAGGAGTGTATCAATCTTTCGATATGCTCGAGAAAGTCACGTAGTCGAAGTTATTCACTTCATCCTTCCTCTCGCTCGCCTCCGTCGGCCTCCCTCCTTGTTCCCCTCATCTTCTCCTTATATCCTAGCTTTTTCTTGCGCTTCAGTTCCGTTACACCGATCAATTCCGTCCTGCAATCGTGTAGTAACACACGTAGTACACGCGCCGATCACGTTATTTCTCACGTGTTCAATCACTCCTGGTAATTTTTCACGGACTCGCTCACAGTGTTTCGGTACAAGGTGTGTCGTTAGCGATAGATCTTTTAGCGGGGTGCGAATTGAAAATACCCCCCGGCGCCGAAGTGATAGACGCCATGATTTTTAGAACTTTCGGCATGCGAGCGCGCCGTTGAGATCGACATGACACGGAGTCGCAGTGGAAAAAGACATGCACGCTCAGACACGAGTCAGACACGTGATAACGGCAGGTCCATGCACCGGAGCGCTATTATTTCTTTCGCACAAAATGGGCAGAAAGTCGTTAATCACGTTTTATTATCTGAGCTCTATCTAGAACTTTTGTTGTAATTGTTGCAATTCTTCTTCTTTTTTTTTTTTTACGACCGCTTTACCATCCCATGTATATTCCGCACATCATTTCGTCCTATGTACGGCGTGCATACGACGATCAATAAAATTTCGCGTTTTGACGGAATATAAGAAGGCGACATATTAAAACGAGTTATTTTCGGATGAAACGGGATTTTCTCTTAAATTATTAACCAGTCGGGGACAACTAGGTATAATGCGGATGCGATATAACAGCTGGGAAATGAGAACGCGAAAAGAAGAAATTAAATCAGCCTGTCTAATTGACGAACATTGCGAATAAAAGCACGGTGAATTCCATCAACACGGGACATTTTTATTTTTCGCATCTATATACGCGACTGGCATTCCATTGGCTTCATCAAGCGTATTTTTAAATTTAATCTCGGGTCCGGCGGACACGCACCCGTATTCCACAAAACGGATAGATATAAAAACTGATTTATTATATTTGCAACTCAATGCAATTTTAAGTTGTTTGCATATCCGAAATCATATATAATAATAGACCGTTTATCAGCATTATACTTTTATATCTTGCATTCAAATTATTTTATCCACAATTACCGGCCGCTGATGCAGATGCACTTGTTTTTCCCCTCTTAATCACGCTAAATTCTCCGCGCCTCTATGTTAATCGCGCTCTTTAATTACCTCATTATTAATCGGATTTCAAATTTGCATCTCGTTGATGTTAATCAATTTTAAGCGCATTATTTGTGTTCCTTCACCCAGAACTCATTCCTATTTATTGTTGTTATACGGCGCACAAACATCCGATGTGTCCGTAAGTCGAGGGATTGCAGATAAATCCGCGAACAGAAAACATACAGCTCGATTTGATCGGCCCTCGTGTAAGATCAAATCCGATGTAATCGGAGAAGCGGGAATTACAACGTTATTGCGCGATCGTCAAATTTCGAGTGGCTTGTGTAACACGACAACGCTGCCGGTCGAACAAATTTCTGCGCCGAGCTCGTGTAACCGGTTGTTTGGGCGTCGTAACGGTGATATTTCTGCGCGCACGCGAATATAACATAGAGATTATGAACGACGTTATTACGCGCGGCGCGTATCGCGCGTTATCGCGCGACCCGCGTAATCCTGCCATTGCAATTGTTTTTAACGACTTTAATCAGCGTCGAATATATTCTACTTTCGCGTTAAATTACGCGCGCTGCACGGAAGGCCAATACGAACATTTATTAAAGCCCGCAGGAACGAAATCAAAACTGCGTTTGCGCTGCAAATTATGCGCGACTCGGAGCGAACCAATCTACCTTCATATTTTATACGATCCTCCTTTTTCGTTAATATATTTTTTGTCGCTTTAATAAGGTTCGCTGAATTTTTAACAATTTCAAAACTATAATTCTACGTTTCGATAGATTTACAAAATTATGTATTTTTGGAAGTCGGATATGATCGATATTTTTTAATATGTTGTGCTTTATTACATTCCTTCTCGGGCACAATATCCCAGAAATTTTCTTTCAGCGCAAAAGAATTTTATTCCACGCGCTTTGATACGCGTGTTGCATAGTTTTTTTTTCGACTTTGTTAGTCGAAGAATGTGGGACAAGAACGAACTTTCGGGAAATTCTCTAATAGATATGTAACATACTTTTTTATCGGCGTAAAGCAACTGTAATCTTATCATCATTAGTATTAAATGTTAAAATTAAAATAATATTTGATTACTGGAAAATTTTTAATTTTGCACGGTATTTACGAAGGCAGTGAGACCTAATCGAATTCCGCGTGCTTCAATCAATCAATTTTTGCGCCTGCTGTCGCGAACATTGGTGTTTGTTTTATCATATGCAGTTCCAGTGTTTTATGCGTATATTTAAATTTATTTATCCCAAAGTTATCGTCCAATATTAATATTCTCTCTCTTTCTCTCTCTCTCTCTCTCTGGAATTCAATAAAAATAAAAAAATCATGGTATAAAAATGTCGAAGTCACAATAGTTTTTGAGTTGTGAGCGATCAAAGTCAGCGAGTGATTTTAAGCTCGCGTATCGATCTGTTATCTGTTATTTATTTTTGCGGTTCGATCGCGATGTGATTACAGTCCAACTGATTTTATCTTTTGTTTTCTTTTCTACGCATAGTAATGATAGCAATCGACTGATATTGACAGCTTGATCAGTGATTTTAAATTTTAATTGTTACACGCGAGGATTATGTAATACTTTGGCTTAATAGAAAATTAGTTGATTACGTTTAACTCACTTAAAAGGAATGATGAAATCTAATATCATGTGAATATCTTCTTCATTCGTATGCAAACGCATATTTATTTTTACATTGGAGTTATACGCGCGTATCCGGTATACGTTACAACGGCATTACGTCGAGATTAATGTTTACCCAGGAAAATTCGTTATTTCAGAAAAAAGCCGCGCTGCTTCGAGCCGATTCGAGCCGGCGGATGCAGCGTTTATCTCGATGATAAGACCTAAGGGGGTGTGGCGCGCGGAAAAGCTGGCACGTATCCAATATTCTCCGGGACAAATAATCCCAGGTGTTTGCCAACATCGTTTAATCTCGCGTGACGCTATCAAATATACCCGACAAATCCCCCCATACCGTGGCGCTAATTCGTTGTTAAATGACACGGCCGCGAGATGCACGGAAAAGTGCAATCGCCCTTCTCTTCCCTGTGAAATCAGAATTTGCATGCTGCCATCGCTATTATTCGGCCAGTGGTATTGCCGAATATTTCGTATCGTGTAACGCGCCACTGGAACCACATAATAAGGGAATGAAGAATAAAAGTCACAGCAGTGTTAACAGACGGGTAAACACGAGCTTCATTTAAATTTTAATCTAACGCTGTATTAGTAAGAATATAACGCGATACGACGATAATGTGTTTTTGACGCGTATGTATATGATACAGGAAACGTTCTTCTTGACCGTAACATATTTCTCCATCGAAATCGACTTCCATTGAGTCGCGTGGGTTACTTTATCGAATTGATTGCACGTCGCTTAAATGAAAATTCGTCACGTACTATTAAATTTTCTCATCTCATTGAGTCTTCAGTCCTGTGCTTGCTATTCGAATTGCTATACAACCACGAAATAGCGCGGATCGTTCAACAACAACAACACTGGCCATTGTTGTTTATTACACACGGTTCGTAGAGGCGCGACGGAACGTGTGCCGACTATGCGGCCGCGAGAAAATGCATGGTGATACAACCCTAATCGCGTCAACGCGGGATAGCGCGCGGAATTTCCGATGTTGCCCCGATGTCGCCCGGCACTACCAGCCGGCTAAATTAATACTGACGCGCGAAACGAGCCTTAATAGCGTCACGCGTGATTGCGACGGCGGGACGCCGGGTGTATATGCGCGAATTATCTACGGCCGCTCGTACTTTATCGACGTCCAATCGCGGTTCTTTATCGCGGCAAAATACGGTATTGCAACGCCGGCCGGCGTAACGCGTTACACCACATCACTTCGTTCGCCCCCGGTGCAACGTTTCGTCCCTTTCTCTCTCTTTCCCGTGCATGCGTGCAATTTAGAGATATATTACCCATAAGTCAAAATTATGAAAACATTACAAATTAATCTACATTGCACTTAAAAGTGACACCAAATACGATGACACTTAAGGTAATTTTGCTTGATAAATACCAAATTCTAAGTGGCCTCTTTAATAAACCACTGAAAATATAGTACTAACGAGTAATTTTAATCGTCTGACCTTAAACCGTACGACTTCGCACGCGAGCGAACGCGCAATTATTCTCGTGATGTCCGTTAATCCGCTGCAGGAAGAGGAGTCGGTGGAAAGCCTCGATATCCGTTTTAACCCATCGTATTATTCGCTGCGACTGGAACGATTGTTCCGAGTGACGAAGACTCGACTTCGCGAGAAGGGAAGCGAAACGGTATAATCCGCGTGAAAAGAAATTCTACAATTTCGCGATGAGATAATACCTTTCGCAATCGCAAAGCGGAATGCTTCGCCTTTTGCCAAGCTCCTTCGCGCGATTTTACGCATCCGACGTAATTCTTGTGCTGTTTTTAGTCGATTTTTACTTTGCAATCTGGAAATTACCGGTCTCTCTCCAGACCTCGACGTTTCGGTTAAATATCCGCTCCAGATCAGAGTCTGCCACTGAAATTAAGGTCAGGCACTTCCGAAATACTCCGCGCAGCATTCTCGGCGTCTTCATTTATATGTATTACTTTAAATTCCTCTAACCTACAATTTGGTCGCTGACTCGACCCACCGTGAATACTCAGCCGCGACCGATTCCTTTTCAATCAAAGCGATTTCAATAATGTTTTATTAATCCGGTCTCCAGATAATAATGGAATAGACGGAGACGTTGTCTCAAATAAAACGTACCACGCCGGCGTACGCGTATACTCGTCCAAAGAAACGGTCGTTCGATGCAGATCTCGGTGATTAATCTCCTCCTGTCGCAAACGCGATCGCAATACACACACATACATACACACACCGTAATTCATGACGTAAAATCGACGCGCGATATACGAAACCGCGCGCACAACGTCGTTGCGGCCAATTTCACTTGTTGTTACCCCACTCGTACTTGTTATGCCTCATTAATCGTAACATTCATCTTTCTTACTTGCCGGATCCGCGCAATGTGCATTCGACGAACGTGATACATTGCGATCGCGATTTATCGGCCCCAACGGTTATTTCTTACTGCGACGTATTAATCCTTAGAATGCGGGCCGCTCGGAAACAAAACGATCGTTGTGTTAGAATGCAGCATTTTCGCGCGTTGCGATGTTAATAAATGAGATGAAATGATATTTGCGTAATGGTATATTACGAGGTTTGATGAGCACCGAGCTTGCAGATTTTAGTAAATTTATGGCTGGATATGATTATTATAATAATTCGTTGATACAGAGATATTGCCTAATATACGTTTATGAAATTTTAATAAGCAACGTGTTCACACACAGGTACTAGGTGCAATCATCGTCATTCTTACGCGGCTCGATAAATCTATAGCGAGACGTATTTTTACGCGCAAAGTCCCTAACTGTTCCGACCGTTGAGCGAGACGTTTATCTGGTTATGCAAATCTTCACGGTTTGCCCTTAAAATTTCAAGTTTCGTTCGTACGGTGCGCGCGTTCTTTTTTCCCCTTCCCTCGGTCGCTCGGCAAGTTTAAGGTACAGAGTTTTTCGTACCTTTACTCAACTCTCTCTCAAGTTTGCTGCCGTTTGCGAATTCTGCCGTATCGTCGAAGTTTGGGATTCTCTGTTGTTCTTCCGTTTCCACTCTTATTTCTGCACGTCGTTGCTGTCGGACGGCGCGACGGCATTAAAATTTATGCCGCTTCCTCCTACGTGGCTAACTTCTTCATATTACCGTATCATTTCGCGTTACGAGTCGATCAGCGATCTGTCACCTGCCGAGCAAGAGTTATCTCGACACTCGTTTTACAACTTATTTTACAACTGTTCTAACTTCGGTCCATTTTATTGCTAGTGTTAATCTTTCATATGTTAATCAGTAGCCCGGGCAATATTACTCCACTTTCTATTTTATTTCTGCTTTGCATTCAAGGTACACGGTTATATCGATATCGAAATTTGATAAATCAGCAAATTGGTACTTGCGAAATCATTCTGGAAATAGAATAATATCGTTTGCAGTAAGGCAACAGTCGCGGTTTACGCGGATGGTATCGAAATAAAATTGCCCGATAAATTCTAAAACAGAAGCGCCGCGCGATGCATGGCTATTTGCAAATTGCAGCCGGCAATTTAAAACGAACATCGGAGCAATGTCGGAGATATCGAGTATCGCGCGCTTTGAGTTTCCGATGGTATCGCCTTTAATATCGCCACCGATAATCGCTTCATCCGTATCCAAGATTCTATGTGTAGTGTAGACGATGGAAGTTTGTCAGACGCACTCGTAATCGGTGTCTGGCACGAAGAACGCACGTAGACCGCTATTTGTTTTGATTTTTCTTCCATTCTTCTACGTTGTAATAATTTTATCCCTAAACAATCGGCTGTATCGGCGCATTAACATAAAGTACACTTATAATTAGTCAAAATAGATATGTGTATGTATACGTTTTCGATATTATCTGTGATTTTTAAAAGTTCAAAAGTTCGGAAAATCAATCTTTTGATTGACGAAAACGCAATATTGCGTTTACAAGAAGTGTTGAGCCCACTACTTCGAATTGGAAAAATGTTGTATTCGTAAACGGTGATCTTAAAAACCCCTAGACACAAAATTTTAATGAGATTGCTGAACTTTTGAAATCCATTTTTTGCCAGTTTAAACACTTTTGCGGAATTCAGTTTACCAGAGTCGAGGGGTTAGTGAAATTATTTCCTGTCTATAGAACGCGTATCAAATGCCTCTTGGCGTACCATTGTGTCGAAACAATTGCCGTTTTCTTGACTTCGCCTTCTGGCACTTGTCGTTAAGAGGATACTCAGTAGAGATCTGCAGCATTTCGCGTAGATACGGGAAGACATTTATTGTATGTACATTGTGTACGCGTGTATCGCGCATCTAGGATGCGAGCGCCGTTCTTCGCACGTGAATCTCTACACGCGCGCGCACGCGGGTGTGAGCGTGTCCTTGCATGTATGTGCAGGGGCATTCGCACGCGCGGAATTGCATGCAAATGCACATCCTTTCCCCGGACGCCCGGCGGTGAGCGCAAAAATAATGTGCCACACAGGAGAGCGCCAGGCCGCATTATGCCGAATCCACTTCCGTTTTCTTCCCGTAATCTTCGTCGCGCGTTATGCTCCAGTCACGTCCATCGTTTTTACGACCGCCCGAAGCGGCGTCTCGCCCAAGTAGCGTATTTCGGTTTTTTACAACGAACAACGGCAATAAGCATTGCGTATGCAGGTGACACGTGAAGTATGCATGCGAAAGCATCGCCGCGATAATTCGCGATTTGATTTATTCTCGCCGAGTAACCTGAAGTTATCTCGGCGGTTCCCACGAACTTTCGAATTATCCCGATAATTATAAACCGATGTTTCTCGCTCGTACAATTAACAAGTCCGTTTCCGCGATATCGCGAACTCGAGAGGCGCACTTGGACGTAATCACGGTTCTATTATTTCAGTTTTCACGGGAAAAAGGTAGAGTGAACGAGCTGTCTCGCAACGCAGAAATCGTATATTTTTATCCCTCGTAAGAGTTGTATTATCGATAGATTGGAACGTTACTCCATATCAATCTTTTTCCTTCTCATACCACGCGCACGTTGCTCCATGTTCCGTGCGTCATTTCGTCTTACCCGCGCAGTCAGCGCTCCGTTTGCTATCGAGTTATTGTTCCGACGAAAATCGGAGCGTGACGTGAGACACGGAGGAATAAAATCTCGCCGTCGTAAAAGCAGCTCTTTTAACTTAATGCCGCAGCTACATTGGGGAGACCGCAACCGAATTTGGTAACGTCATCACGTACTCACACGTGGATTCTGGTTTATCGTTTTCGGCCTCGTTTACGGTGATTTCCATGGCCGCCGACAAGTCGGGATTCCGCGGAAATCTTATTCGGCATCAATAAGCGTTTAAACGAAGCTAGTTGTTCTTTAGCAATTGATGCTTAAATTACGTACAAGTACCGTAGTGTCATTAATATCTCGCGTATCTCCCGATGTTGTTTTCGAAAGTAAAAGCGGAAAAGCGATACTGAAGGAAATTACAAGTCTATATTTTATAATTAAATCTGGAAACTTAGAGGGAAATGAATTACTTTGAACTTGATTAGAATTGCACGATGCAAAGTTAGGCGAAATTAGGCAAAGACTTGGATAAGGGACGAAGAAACGTGAGATTGGTTCACTTACGATATTTGAAGTCGTGTTTAATTCGTCCAATTTATTTAATGTGCTATATCGTAGTTATCTCCCTAAGAATAAGGATTATAAATCAATTATTAAATCACAGCTATTTCGACGTGACATAAATCTATATGGTTCTATGTAGACGAGCGAATGACGTAATGGGCGGAGAAACGTATGCAGATATAAATCATGATAAGTCAACAAATGATACGTATTATCACAGTAAACATAGCAAGTAGATACGTAGAAAAATTCGTATGCACCGAAGGGAAGTTAGAAACGAAAGTGTGTCGTATCCCTTCCGATAATCATAGTGTTGTTAAGAGCGTACTGTCGTAATAACTTCGTCGTTCGATTCGCTGATTTAGCAAAAACGTATGGTCTAACCTATAAAATATATATATATATATCCAATGATATATATATATAATATATATATATATGTACGCGTGAAACACTCCGACAACTTACAGTGGCAATTATTGCAATATATATAATACATATATATATACATATATATATACACATATATATATATATATATATATATATATATTCTTATATTTATATTTATATATTTATATATTTTTATTTATACTCATATATATATATATATATATATATCTATATTTATATATATATTTATATATATATATATAATCTTTGAATCTCTCTCTTCTCTTTCTTTTTCGTCAATATATTCATCTTACAATTAATATTACTTACATGTACACGAACGTCCACGCGTCCCTGCATTACATTTGAAACACCTACCGCTGGCAGGCACGCCGGCACGCGCCTGCACATTGCACGCGTGCCCGCGCGTTTACACGCGGTTGAATACTCCCTTTCCGCGGGTTCTTATATATACTTACATTGCACGAAGAATATTTACCGTTCTCGCCTCCCACGCTTGCACCATACTTTATGGGTTAGTTACGCTAATCCCCGCACCGTCCTTAATCGAGATAATTAATTGAGTATTTCGCGTCGCACGAGATCACCTCTCTTACACGCGTACGTACGTGCTGAGTGTCTCCATCACTAAGAGAGTTAGTTGTGAGCTTAGAATAAATTCTTCGTGGATTTGAACTTCTTCCTTGTATTTCTCTTTTTTAAATTGAGAGATAGCGAATTAAGAAAAAGTCCATTCGGAGTTCATTTGAAGAAATATATATTTTTAATGCGAAACCATTTCTCCTAATCGAACTTTCCATCTAATTTTCGAGGAAGAGAGATGTACTTTAAACTAATCAAAAAACAATTCACGTCCGAATGTGATGGGACATCTTTTATCAGTGCGTCGATGAGCCACTTAAGTAATATGTTTTAATTCCATTTTTCATCGTGATCACGTTAACAGCTATAGTGTCCCTAGCACAATTTTCACCGAGTTGCTGTAAACCGCGATAATGCATCCGTGAGTTCGAAAACACGAAAATGCGACGAGCAGAAGGTGGATTCGTTCGTGTTGGATTCTACTTTTCCTCATCTCGCTATCGCTCGCATATCTAATTCCGTCTTTTCGCATATTGAATAATTTTGCGCAATCGATCGAGATCATTCCGTCGATCCCGATTCTCCGCGGAACGAGTCGCTGCAAATTGATATAATTTCGATTATCCGAAAGAAAGTAGAGAGAGAGAGAGAGAGAGAGAGAGAGAGACGTTAATTTCATTTTATCAGACGAGTCTCTTCGTCCCTGCGAAGCTGACAATTCTTAGCGCAACGGAGGATAATTGGGGATCTCGGATTTTCCGAGAAAGTTTAATCCAACCCGACCGTAACCCCCGGCCCTTCCTTCAGATGCTTGCGGACCTTCGCGATCCACGATTACATCGAACGGATACCTTTAAATACGCTACACGTACTAACGAGATTCGATCGTGGCTCGCAAGGGCGCTCCTATAATTACAACGGGATTAACACTTGAATTAATTAAATTAATACTTTATCGATTTACATGTTAAACGCGTATAGCTAGGGGCTCTTTATTTCCTATCTAACGCTCTCGTAGACCGGCAGCGTACGTTTCGTGTGCGCTATGTATATATCTTTATGTGAGTGTGTGCGTGTGATTACCGCCGCGCGTCGCGCGTGTCCGCAGGGTGTTCGGGAACAAGAGAAAGAGAAAGATCTTACAATCTGATCCACCGGACGCGATCGATAATTCGCGTGATCGATCGCCGACGATACTGTCGGGGTCAGCTCTTACGCGGTGAAAAAATGCCGCAACGATACGCGAGAACCATGCGAACCGTACGATCGTCGCCTCCCAACGATCTTTTTAAAGCTCGTCGCACTTCGCAACGCGGGGATTCGTGTAAGGCGGGTTACGAAAGGAATCGACAAGACGTGCGAAGTAGAGAGCGCATTTCGACTACGCAGCCTTTCGCGGGCTTTCGACGCTCGTCGGTCCATAAAATCGTGGTATCGATCGCGCCCATACAAAGGGATTCCGCTTTGCTGTTCGATCTACGATTTTATCGGATTCGCCGGTGCACACTTGGATGGAGATTGGCGAACAGAGGGAATGTTTACGACTGCGCGTTAACCGAAACGACACATACAGGCATACGTGGCTCTATCTCCGAGATAAAAAAATAATTGCGCGTTCATTCTTCTCGTTCTCGCTCGTTCGCGAGGAGATTAATTTGGAAGTAATCACTTTTGGATCGGACGCGCGCCGGCGTCTCTCCCTTTCCCCCCTGGTGATGCGACGTTTCCTGACACCAGTTAATCCTGATAAGAAGTTCCGATCGGATAACACGGACTCGCGGAAGTCGTCTTGAGAGAAAGTTGTTTTAAAAATCTTATAAAATATTTGTCCGATCAGCCTGGATAATACTTCTCGTGGCAGTGTCCGAAAGGCGGAGATTTAATTTCTCTCTGACTGGGAAGATCTTATAATTAAAATGGATTCATTTTATCTATGCGTATCTCTCCCGTTGCTTCAGCATCGGAAAAAGTTGCTTCGAGAAACGTCGGAAGTCCGATGTAGCAGGAGATATTTCACGAGATTGCCGCGTTCGAGATATGAATGTTGCATGAGTCCATATTTAATTGATGACAAACAAAGGAATTGGAAGTGGGCCGTAAATTTCACAGGAAATGTTATTTTGACCTTTGCCCCACCCGTAAAACCCCGAAACCCAGAAACGTGCGGAGAGGGAGAGGAAAATTTCTTTGAGGAATTCAGTGAAGGATTCCTCGACGAGACGCAAATTTGCGGGATCCGAAGGGGATCTCGAGGACATTCTCCAGTCGAGAGCTCACGCGTCTTCGGATTTTGGGGCTCGGCAGACTGTAAAATTGAAATAACGATACTGCTATCAAAATAGCTTGGCGATAAAATTTTTCAGCTTTCCGCTCCTTGTGTTAAAGCTTTCTTTTTTTAGGCAGTGCATATTCTTAAGAAAATACTAATCGACATTAAATCTATTGCAAGATAAAGTTAATAATGTTGATTACAATCTTACGTTATTATAGTCTTGAATGATGCTCGAATTTTTATCTCTAAAATCCTTTTTCACGATAAGACGCTTATTAATTTTCATGTATGAGTAACAAACGCGGCCGAAAGAGACCGCGGAAAACTGCGACGAGATACAGAAATTCTCGCGTGGAAATTTTGAAGAGAGTATCTTCCGTCGTCGAAACGTTTGCTGCGTCTAAGTTTCCGCTAGGAATCCATTTAAGTCTTTCTGGAGGACGCGAGAGGGATCTAGCCAGTACCAAAGAGAGATCCTTGAACCTGCCTCCGGCTTTCGCGATTCGACGGGCCGTAAAATTGGGATATCGATCGAGGTCGCGGCGAAGAAAATTCCTACCGTTGTCGATTTAGGCGTTCACCTGGGACCAGCTGCGTTTTCGCGACACCAATAACGTTAAGCAAATATAGGAACTTTCGTCGATGGGAGCATAACTTATGCTCGCGATCGGACGATGTTGCATAAGCGGTATCGCCATGTATCTGTTCGCGCGATACGATCATCGTGGAATTAATGAATTGTTTACACGTATGAAACAGAATTAGAATTGCAGTGTGTTGTTCCGGCAATATCATGTGAATGTTTTGTTAAGAAAGGAACAACAGCTTCATTATAAATTACTTAATTAGAATAGAACGGGTTGTTGATAACGAATTAATATAACATTCATTTCGATACGTGTAAATTACGCAAAATAATGCGCCATTATATTGAATTGTTCAATTGGGGAAATTAATTTCGCTAATAATTATTAACAGATTTTCTCGGATGTATCTAAATTGCGATAAATAGTACGTAACTTATAACAATTGATTTTAACGATATCAGAAGCGTATAAACAACGGTTTCGTACGAAAACCATTGCATGGAGATTCGATCAGCACGGCCCGACTCAAACATTTCGAGCGATGAGGCAAACTGCTTTTATTGCAAACTTGAGCCGTTTCGATGAATGGTTTATCGTTAACAAAAGCGGCCTGCAAGCGCGATAAATCCGTGTTTCGCTGGTCTCGGGCGAGAGAATAAGCCGCCCGCCGCGAACTTCAGCCCGCGTCGAACTTTATGGACCTATAAAACCGAAGTGCCTATTGATTGCGGGAACACGTGAGGGAATAGGAGAAACATCTTCTTCCAGAGAGATATGCGTATGCGCACGTATATTCGAAGCTACAAAAGCGCATCTCTCGGAGAGAATCCCGCTCGCCTTGTCGAGGCGTTTGACTTTTGTCGTGACAAACGAGCCGTTTACCGTTCTTTCGTTTCCAAAGAGATCCCGGTATTTGACTTTTACGCGGCCGATGCGAGCGCGTTTCGTTTAGCGCTTCTTCGTGCGGAAAATTTCACGTTTCTCGGCAAGAGGCCATTCGAGAAGATTATTGTTAACAAGACTAGAGAAACTGTGCGCAAGGGAGCGGCAGTTGCACAATTATCATTTCCCAACTCTCTCGTCACGCGCGCATAAATATGTCCAATCGGAAAAGCGATACACGAGGAAAGCGTCGTCGGCTTCCCCGTCGGAGTGGCCACTCTCGAATATGCGCGCCGGAATTTTCCGCGGGTGAATCCGCGTATAAATGACACGCGCGCGCATACTGAAAGTTCGCCCGAATATCACGGCAGGAAGCGACGTTTACGCGCGCTACACACAGCGAGTCTCTCGCGAACTCGTAAATTATTCCGGCCAATAAATAACGCTCGGCTCGATGAGCGATAGCGATCAAAAGGAAACCGTCTCGTGATATATGCGTATCCTGCGCACCCTGCGGGGTGATGGTTCCTCTCCTTCCACCTCTTAATCCGGACATACGTGCGCGGGCGTGTGTGTGTGTGTGTGTGTTGGTGTGCATGTCGAACACGTGTTAACGTGCGCGTGTCGTCGTGATGTGATATGTGCGGCGAGGCTAGTCGCGTTCATTCTCACGTTTTCACTCGCGCCTGAAGTACGCTTCCGTTACCATTTATTTCCATTAGTCGCTCGCTCTTTCTTCGAAAGCCGGCCATCCTCGGTAATTTACGACCTTGCGATATCGATCAAAAATAGCTATCTGTGTACGTGTGAGCGGATTTATCTCGCGATAATTCAGGCAAGTTCAAACATATCTCGTCATTAAAGCGCCCGAGACGTTTCAAACGGCACAGTAACACGCAGCGATATCGAGACGTGGTCTGACGAATTCGCCTACCTCTACCGTGCGAATGGTAAAGCAAGTCGTTAAGAATCGATCGTTCGCTAACGAAAGATCGCGGCCGGGAATGAAGGAGAATCCCGCGGATTCAACACGGAGATGGCCAGTTCGGAAGACCGGCGAGTCGCGCCTTAGATACTAGAATATCACACCTACTTTCATTCTCGAAGTCAAACTTCGCGTCTCCACTTGGATCGCGCGCACAACGTGTCTCTTTCTCCCCGCTGCTCGCTCTTGCATTTTTTTTTTGCACAACTCTTTCCTTCTCCGACCGCGCGAACTTTGTTTCACTTTCTCCGTCGCACTTGCTCGCACTCGCATTCTCTTACTTTCCTGTCACGCTTGCTCCTCTTTTATAGCGTCCTCACCGAAGAGTAGTCGAATGGACCTCCTCCTCCTCCTCTTCCCTCGCGGAATCTTCTCTCAGGATTTTCTTTTCTTCGCGCCCGCACGTCCGTGCTCGCTTCTCTCGCGACCAAACGCCCTTTGTCGTCAGCGACGAGCCGCGTGAAACTGCACCGGCAACATTCGCCGGAGTGAAAATCCATTGGACTCGTCGGACGATCGTACGTGACGCGTCCAAAGATCGCCGAATATTCTAAACTTACGGAAAACCCATGCAGTTTCACGAACGCGTGGAAATATCCCCCGGGATAATAATCGCGCGCGCGCGCGCGAAATGCGGATCGAAAGAATAAATTTGGCTCGCGGGCGAAATAATAGATACGCTGTGCTCAGTTTGGGAAAATGTCCGAAAATAGAACATCCGCCTCGAAATTAATTGTTAATTAGATTCCTTCGTTGAGAACTGGGAGATCCCGCCGCAGAACGTTGAAATACTGACATATTTATTTTGCGTGCGCAAACTCAACATTACGCTTTTATATTTTTCCGTCATAACAGAATAAATGTATCGAGCTTTGGCCGAATTTTCGATGCTATTTCAAGTTATTATTCACATCGCACAAAAACTGACATAAAAACCATTTTTGTCGGAATTATCACGAATTTTTAACTTATATACGCGGTCCCTTGTAAGGGAAGTCTGTCTTTCTCTCTCTCTCTCTTTCTCTCACTTACTCACTCACTCATTCTCATTCGATAAAATTGTTATTCGCACTTGCAGCCGCAGCGCGATCGCATTTGCAATGCGCGGTATCCGAAATATTAATTTCGCTTTGTCGGGATGTCGGCACGATAAATCCATTTATCGATTTATGTGTTATTCGCAGGCACATTTCGCACAACCGCGGCGACTTATATGCGTTTCGGTAGTTAATCTCATGCGTGCCGTAAAACGGAATTTGCACGCGTTGTACCGGAATTTATATCCCCGCTGTACGACGCTGCATGCCATATGAAGTACAGTTAGTTCGGTCTAAATCCCACGGCTGTAATTGTCGGGGTATAAAGCGGAACAGACACGAGGAGACGATCGAGCACGAATCAAGCGTAGATTTCCAAATTCATGTAGTTAAGAAATTTGAGTGAGTCACGTGCTCATTTATAAACTCAACGAAATTTAATATAGCACAAGGTCAAAAATAAATCCGTGGACATTTGAATCGTTCAATCGACATTGCATTTTGACACGTCAAGTCAACCAATCTCGCTATTGAATCTTGAACGAACGATCTCGAGTAAAGACTAATATTTTTCATAGAAATGAATTGATATTTTTCGAATGAAAACGCGCAGGGAACGTCGGCGTCGAGATATCGCCGATCGTCGTTATTACACGACAAGTTCGCGTTCGTGTTATCTACTATCTGGCTTGTGACATTTGCTATTAGCAGTAAAATCTTAAAACTTGAATGAGAAGTTAATGACGACTGCGAGCCGCAATCGATGGGAACTTTAAAGAGTCCCCCGACTTGGAACTCGTTAAAAGGATCGGGAGTTAAATATGATAAGGAGAAATCGAAGTGAGAGTCACCGCCGCCGCCGTCGCCGCGAAAATTACGGGGAAACTTTCGACTAAGTATCCGCCGAACGAGGAATACTGATCTATAAAGTCGCTTAAAATATGCGGAGAAGCGCGCTCGTCCGACTACTTCCTGTCTACAAAATTACTAGAGCGCTATGTATCGACCCCGAACGTAACTTCTCGCGAGAACGAGAGAGAGAGAGAGAGAGAGAGAGAGAGAGGTAGAGAACTTTCACACAGAAATCGACGTGCAGTCCACAAACTCAATAATTGACGTAGTAATAAATTAAAATAACAACCCAACCCACGACGGTATTCTGAAATTAATTAAATATAATTAATGCAGTGTCAATGCAATTAACACAAATTTACCTCCCCATCGCGTCGCAGTACGATCGCCTCGTGTCAACGAGATCTTCACCCTCCATCTATCACTCTTACGGAAACTATCGTCGAACGATCGATCGGTGTGCGGGTGGTCGCTGAGCGCGAAAGCGCGATCGGCTTGCAGGAGCGATCGTCGCGGCTCGGTCTCCTCGACGTGGGCTCGGCGATCGCCGTGCTTAATCGCTAAGCCTAACTTTTTATACGTAAGGATCGGACAACTGACACTGAACCCGCCGCGCGATCCCGCGAGCGCGCGCTAGAACGTTATTCCCGAGGAGGCCGACTCACGCGAGACCGGTAGGTCACGTCGTGAGGAGAACGAGCGCGAAGACCGTGAACGGGACGAGCAGGCCGGCGCGGACGCTGCGCGCGGCCGCGTGCAGGTGATCGCCGGCGCTGAGCCTCTGGTTGTTCACGTACGCCATCAGCACCCTGCGCTCAGCCTCGTACATTCGCGAGCCCACCTCGGCGGTGCACTTGATCTTCACCAGGCCGCCGCCGCCCTCGAAGTGCCGCGGCTCGGCCTCTAATCGCAGCCCGAGGCTGGTCGGGATGCCATTGGTGCTGAAGGGCGCCAACGGCGGGTGCTGGACAGTGTTCTCGCGCGGTACCTGCGAAACATACGATACGGGCGGATTAGCGGAAGGTAGTTAGCGGTGGAGTAGACGATACGTAATAGTTTAAACCCCCGAGAAAATGTTGTGCTCTCAACTCGGCTTGATTCTCTCTAAGCCGATATTTTGCTTCTGGAAACAAGGGCCTAGCGGGGAAGCGGTAAACACTGCCGTGTATGTATTTAAATTAATAGTTCAATTTTAATTTGTGAATATTTTATTATTTTGAAATATTACTCGCTCCAGCGCGAGAAACAGGAATTGATTAATAACTGTTGTAAACAAACTGTGTTTGGTGGCAGTATTATTGCCGCAAAATCATAATGGCGCGCAGTGGCAAACAAACGAAATTTAATTGAAAAAAAATATATAGAGCTGTGGGCGTGTGTAACTTCAAAGTTACCGAATACAATAGAGGGTTACAAAATGTAATTTAGCTTTTAATCGAGTTTACGTTCTTGTAAAGCTTTCACGCGGGTTTGTATGAGCGTGATTACGATGGGTTATTTGTTTTATATTAAAACATATGATATATCTGGAATTTCGTGCGTGAATACGAGTGAAGATCGAATAGAGGAGGACTTTGTCGGGGTTTATCAAATGGATATACTAACGTAGAGCGGAAAACGAAGTCTGGTCACGTTTTCATGAAAGTACGATTTCACGAGACGAATTGTCGGGACGCTCCATACTTTATTTCGGAAGAGAATTCTCCTATTATATTATATCCCTTTCCCTTATTTCTGAATCATTCTCGTGTATGAAAAAAAAAAATACGGTCCCGGAATTTAAGTCATTGTAGGATGCATAACTGATGCAACAACATAATATAAGCTAATATACTAGTAACATGGTATAAAGATAATTAATCTACCGAAAAATATTTAAATTTTCGCAAACAAAATTGTAAGACAACATATTTTCTCCCATACGATCGATTTCAAAACATCACCAGCTCGAATTGTCGGTTTTTTTTATATATTAGGATCCGCACTGTGCGGCTGCTAAATTTGCACGCGCTTGCGATGGTAATAAGAGGAAAATTCCACTGGAAGTCGACACGCCGCGAATCGTTTGTTACGTGCCAGACTACAGAAAAGAAAAGCCGCAGCCGGGCTTGCGGCGCAGCCGCGGATGAGAAACGAGGTCGCTGAAATTTTTGTTTCGCATATTAAAGGCGAGACTCAGGCCGAGGTGAGAGTGGGAAATCGGACCGTGTCCGCTTTAATTTCTGACGGCGTATAAATTCGAGTGTCGGATCATTTTTCGTTTCGTTAGTCGAATTTTTGCGTTCATTACTTGCGACTCCCTGTTTCACGCGGCGCATTGTTCTTCCCCGTCAAACCGTACAGAGAGCGGCAGAAAAGTTCTTTTGCAAAAGAAAAATATATTTTTGGCACATTGACGCTTTGCTAAAAATCAGTCCTAAATTAATTATAGAATCTCTCGTGAAAATATGAGTTATTTTCCATTATTCTTTACGTACCCTCGTTAAATACCATTGGATTATTTATACCTCGCTCTTCCAATTTCTAAATATGGAAAACCAAATTTCTTGAAATCAGAACTCATTCTAAATAAATAAAAAATCATTCTAAGCGGTAGTGGAAATATTGTGAGCCGAGAAAAGTGGCACAACGGTCACAAGATGGTTACAAAGGCTTGATCATCTCATTGCTTGTAATATGCGCCATTAGTTTAAATTACATTTCGTACGGAGTATAAATATTCACTCCACGATACGGGGTGAAAGAATTCACTCCAAAAGGGAAAAGTCACTTCGCTTTCCGAGTGAAGATTTCGCTCTAGAAAATTCAAAGAATACGAACTAATTTGAACAAATGGGCATTGTTAATGAGTGAACTTTCGCGGTAACACGGCGGATAGTTTTCCACGGTGGTTGTTCCGATGCGACGAGCAATTGTTAGGGGAGTTTGGGAAGACTTGGACGGATCATAGGATCGTCTGCGAAATACCGGGTCGCATACATATGCAGCGGACGATCGCAGGCGTTTTGGCTTTAAGCGTTCGACGTTAGCCGCGGTACGAGGCATGTAACTAATCGAACTAGCACATTGGACCGAACTATCGTTCGCGCTTTGTGGCGAGGATCGCCGACTCGCCGAAGTTAAAGCTACTAGTCCATGGAGAACTACCGTTCGTAGATAATGCTCGGGTCCCGACCGTCTTACTTACCAATAACTTCCGCATACTGAGGCAGCGAGAATAATGGACACCGCGTGACTCGAGCTTCTTGTGTACGAAACGGCGGTCGTTGCGCAAACAATCTCGCTCACCCTGTGTCTCCCTCTTTCTCTGTATGTTACGTTAGATAAAAATTAAATCCGACGGACTCCCTCTCTCTCTGCATTCCCTCAAAATAGCTGAAACGCGCGATATACACGCGCTGATAGTAATGAAAAATTCATCGAAACACGTCGCAGCGAGATACGCGTCGCAACTGTTCTCCGCGACCTGTCTCTCTTTTTTTTTTTGCTTCCTCGAAAATGCCAGTTACGCGTTAGCTGCATTTGCAGCTTGCATTCGTAGCGACCGTCTGCTTTATTGATGCATTACACCGTTTTGTGTTTTGCATTTTGCGCAACGCCGCGCATCCCAGTGTGTCTCTCGCGTGAGTTGGTGGGGTTTTAACGGATGTGCCAAAAACCGGTTCAATCGAATGCGTCGGCCGCGCGCGTCCTTTTGATTTATTCGTTATTACGTTTTATTGCGACGCGCGGCTCTCGAAGTTGCGCGAAGTGCGCTCTGTTTTTTAGGAATGTAATAACTATGTAACGCGATACGAGCTTGTAAATTTCGACCCTATTAACTCTCTCTTCAACGCGCGTATTTATAATTCGGCAGCGATCTCGCGAGTTTTCCCTTCTTTTTTTCCCGCCCCACCGTAATTCTTAATTATGGCGTAATCGTTGAATATGAAAAATTTCGAGATAATTGAATCTACTCTAACGAGCGGTGCCGATAGCTCGCTCGTTACGACTGCACATTATTTACGACTCCCTTCCCGTGTACTCACTCGGAGGAGCGCTTCTTTTTCGGCACTAATTACCGTCGCGATGTAATATCGTTTAATTAAATTCGCATTTTCTCGCCCGCGTGAAAATCCCGTCGACATAATACATGGTGCGCGACGTAACACGAAAAAGAGCGCCGCTCTAATTAGCCGCGTTCTCGCATTCCGCGAGGGGATCGCGGAAATCGAGGCCGCTTAATTTCGGACGAAATCTGAACGAATGCTTCCCCCCTCTTCCCCACTGAGCCGCTAGTTGGCCAAGAAATTGCTGCTCCCGCAACAGTTTCGGTCGCCTGAGATATCGCGCGACGTCACGTTGATTCGCACGATAAAGACGCCGATAATGCGATTAGCCAATTGATCTCATCGGACGGCGACAATGTTCACCATAAACCTTCGGAGTTATATCGACGACGGGGGTTAATCGTCCTGGTATGCCGGCGTGGGCGATATTTCAAGGCCGTTGTCGAGGCCCGCCGTCGACTCGGCTCGACGATTGGCCCGACGTCATATCGCTGATTTATGCACGTCCGTACGGGATACCGGAAGATCATTGTTCGTCGTTCTCGGCGTTCGCGTCGTACGCGCCGCATTGTGCTCCGCCTTTTCACCACGAACGGTTCATCCCGTCGAACAATGTTTGCCACGGCCCCGTGGACCTGGGCCGCCGTGGCCATAAGGACGATTTGCCGCAATTTCTGAAGGATCCATTGTTCGATCGCCGATCGTGACCGGAATCTCGCGCGAGCGGGCCGGCAGGCCGAGCGAACGAGCGCGCGCGCGACAATGGGAAACGATTGGGAAACCGTACGTGTAATATGCATTCCTGTGAGGGGAACCACGGGACTCCCGAATACCGCGGATTTTTAGGCCGGCCAGTTCCCCGAGCGCGACGCGTGTCCTGGATTATCATATTTGACGGCAAAAACCGGAATTTACTATAGTCTTCTTCTACATAGTGCAATTTTCCGGCTAACTCTGAATTTGAGGCATATCACCTCGTTTTATTGCCTATTAACAACGTGCGATCGAGTTTTAAAATGTAATTAATAGTACTTTATATATAACTTAATGTGATTAATTCCTTTTCATTTTGGGACACGCGTCGGACAGTTGCGGAAATATGAGCGTTTTCCCGTTAAAATAACCTTCATATTTTTCGGCCAGAAGATGCATAAATCGATAATTAATAACATCGCAAATATATCCGACGTATTATTTCATTATAAAAGCACACGCTGTCTGTACTATGCGGTGGCGCGAGAAAAATGGATTTTCATGCTGATCTCGTTTGTTCATATTTCTCGTTGGTGTGAACGACAACTTTCAGTAACGATGGAAAGTACGCGAGAATAATGAAGCTCACGCGGTACCGCGCTACCATGCGCGCGTAATTATATTTTTTTAAATAATTCCGTCCATTTTTACGCGCATGTATGCATGTTCGCCGGCTGGCTAAGAACGGCAGTGTAAATCCTCATTTCCGGCACAGACATTGGTGCCGCGTAGTGCAAATGCACCAACGTATACGTATATATTTTTTTAAACAAAGTTTCCTTTGGAGATTACGCCGGAGGAATATTTCGCAGTTTAATTACAAGCCTTCGCGCCATCTCATCCATTGCCGTGTAACGTTCCTTTTCCCGGCTGAAAATTACGAAATGTTACGACGTGCAGTCCGACCGGAGGGCGAAACGCTTAATTAGAAAATAGCTTCAGCAGCCGTTTCCGTTTCTTCTTGAATCTTAATCTTTATTCGAGGGATTACGACGCTCGCAAAAAAGGAATACCCAAAGTTGGCCACCTCGCTCGCCTCTTCCTCCGCGCGCGAGGCTGCGGGAAAATAATGTAACTCTGTCGTAACGCTGTTTCGGATGGCCTGCACGATCCGAGAGAGCCAAAGGCAAAACTCAAAGCAACGGTGGCGCGGGGCTGCGCCTTGGGGCTCGACTTTGGGCCACTCGTAGCTGACGTTAAGACAACGTTTCCGTAATATCCGCTTTAACGGCGCCTCCCGGTGCATCGCGTGAATTGCAACGGCGGGTTTCTTTCGGTTGCTTTGTGCCCGCGCTTCTTAATACCGACGTAGCCTGGCGTTTGCGAGAATAATCTAGACTTTATGAGAGCGCGCATGCCCGATGGCGCTTACGAGAGTAGCGTACCGTTAACAAAGGCTGTGTGCGAACGATGCCGCGTCTGTCGCTGAAGCGTGCGAATCAAAGTCTGAAATGTATTTCAACCAGACGTATGGTGTATCGCGAAGCCCGCGGGCGAGCGTCGCGAGCGACACGACACTACGAGAATGCGTCGCGCGAACAAGCTTAATTGCACCACGCTCGAGCTGCAATTAATTCCTTCGAGTGGGGAGATCATTCTTTCGCATCTCGCTCGCGGAAAAATGCCATCAGGGGAGATAAGAGACAGTTGATATCAAGGGACAGTTGGGACAGGATTAGCTTTTTTCTTTACAGTAGTACACTTGGATTGAAACGCGGCTAATGTAACATCTGTGAAAATTCAGTTTTCACGAAATTGTCAAAAAATTTAACTTTTACTACTTTCCATTTCATTTTATTTTTCGATTTATTTATCTGTTTATTTTTTGTTCGGGATACATGGAGATGTGAATGACTTTAATGAATATTACAATTAAAAATAATTAATGCATTAGTAATTAAAGTATAGTTGCTTTTATTATACTTTGTTCCAATTCTCCATCTCAATTACCATCTGTCCCATCTTTTTCAGTAAAGCAGCGAATCAATCTCAATTTCTGTTGTTACGAAATTTCGAGAAACAAAGAAAAACTACAGAAGACAAGATGTCAAAATTGTCCCAACTCTTCTTCATCTCCTTTACACTTTTCTCCCATTTTTCCCCCACAACAACTGTTTCAATTTCTGCGTGGTTTACGCGATCAGCGGGCCACAATTGCATCGCGATGTTAAAAGGATTATCCGAGATTGATCTTTCGAGGTAATGGCCGCGTTTCGCCGTTTTCATTAAAGCCGGCATTCATTATCCGGACGCATGGGAGGAGAAGGAGGTGGAAGAGGCGTCGCCCGCGCGTATCGGGTCGCCCGAGACATTTGTCTCGCGGAGCGAATAACAATCGCTCCTAAATGGTAATTCGTGCATGCCTGATATCGCTGATTTACGCGGATGCGGCAGCGATGGGCGTCCGGCGGTTACCGTGTCGTGATATTGAGCCGAATTTATGAGTAACGAGTCACAGAGTCGCGCCGAATCCGCGAACGTCATCTTGCGACGTCGTCGTAACGAGCAAGCTGCTTTTCAACATTCGATGAATTATACATGCCGACCGGCACGGCAAAAGGCTCGGTCTTTGTCATTCTAATGAGATATCGATGGGATTTTATGGAACGGCATATGTCGGTGATCCATTTTCCACATTTGGAAATTTCTCGATTGCAGAAATGCACAGCCGACACTCTTGATGACTATATGTATATAATTGCGGTTAATTTTGAATAATGTTTAATTCTGCTTCTGGCGAGAGTTTAATCGAGAAATTAATTATGCGGAAATCAAACTTAATTAGCGAAACTTTGTGTAAGTGGCTGGAAAAAGGTAATCGATAGCAACACGAATCGTTTCGCTCGCAACACCGTGTACGTGAATTTATGATGTAATATGTAAGTTGCTGGATTTCACGGTATCCGGATGATGATGAGATAAAGTCTGCTTTTGAAATTTTACGACATGCTTTCTCAAGCCGAGCCATCGATATGGATAAGATTATCGATTAAGTGCGCAAACCTTTCAGAAGTCCTTTGAGCCGCAAGCCCCTTTCGCGTAAGAAGCTAGTAATGAAACGTCCGTTCTCGTTAAGTTACCTGGTGGCAAATTCACTTACCGGGTTTCCGTAGAGCTCGAATTGCGCACAAAATCCAATATAGGTTTTTGTCATCGTAGAAAGTACTTTTGTCTCTGTCTCGAAAGCGCCGCGAAAAATATCGCTCGAAAGGACCGCGAAATTGTAACGTCCGGATGTCGCGAGCCGTTTATTCTCAAATAAGAATTTTATCAGCTACCGAGCCTTGTTTATTTTTTTCGAGATACATATGTAAATGCGCGCGATTTTTTAGCGAATTACATAGTTTCTACGTCGATTTCATGTCTCTTTGAAACAGGGAACACAATAATCGACGGAATCTTCCGTTAAGAGAGAGGGAGAGAGAGAGGTCGTTTATATATATATATATAAATTTTCTGAGGCGCGATATCCTCCTCCCCATTGCGATTTAATCGCAAAAGGAACAATTGGATCCAATTGAGATTATCCTTGCCGTGGATAAACGAAGTAAAGTCTCGTTGTCGGAAACCCCGGTGTCGCTCGTTTCCGATGCCCGCGGCTGTTTCGTTTCGCGATTGCGTTTAAGGGCGTACCAACGATTTTCCATCTTAATTCCGCGTCCTAACTTGGCGTATCTAACACCGAAGCCCGCGAGATTTGCGCCTCTCTATTTTTTATGAAATTAGACGTTTCACCGTCGCGTCAGCCGACCAACACCCCGAGGGATGTCTCTTAATTGAGGAAAAGTACAAAGATTTGTGATTTTATTTCTGTCTTATATTTATTATCTTGCCATTATTTTATCTTACTTATTTTCCACCCTGGAGCAAGATACATGGAAAGTATACTTTGAATTCGAAATGTTCCCCGTAAACTACTGTAGGAATTTATAAATTGCAAAATATTCGTAGTGGTCATATAAAAATAATATTAATTATTACTGAAATGATAAGAGGTATAGTTAAAAAATGTTTTTCCAATTTTTCCTCGGATTTTTTGGGTTTCTTTTTCAGGGTAAGGATAAAAAAATTCGTTTAAAAAAATTCATGTATTAAAACATGCCACATTTATTTCTTTTCATAAAGAAAATAATTACGTGCACTTAATTGAAATTAATATGTTACATGTTAATAATGTATCACCTTAAAAGAATTACAAGTTGTAATAACATATGAACTTCACTTAACTTCTTTGGGAAAGAAATCGAAAAAATACGCGGAGAAATAGAAAAAAACTGTTTTTTCAAACCATCAAAACTATAATAAAAGATATTTAACTCTCTTCGCAAGATATATATATATATATATTTATTGTTTTAAAATTACACAATAGCGTGGTATCGATGTAGCAACGGGGACGTGCTATAATACAAAAGGTACAGAGAGAGCGTGTGTACATCCGCGTTTGACAAATATTCATAGATCAAACGGCGTGTATGTTCGTAAGTAAACGGTTGCGTGGACAGTCGTTCGCCGCGTGCCGAAGAGTCAACAAATCCGGGATACAAGCAGGTAATTCCGATCGGATTTTTATCGAGAGATTTGCACACGGTTTTGCGACGAAACGGCCTCGAGGAAACGAGAGGACGTCGTGACGGCGCGACTGTGAGATAAATCCGGCGGCATTTACAAAGTTGCGCGTCCCGCGAATGCATAAGATATTCGCCCTCCCTCGGACTTTCGGTCGCCTCTCTCGCTTTATGCGAGACGGCAGTCGCGCTTCTCAAATCGGCGAGGATGCGGCGGCGCTTTGTTATCAGCGTGTTTTCTCTACCTACCCCTCTCTCCGATATGACGAAACTTTTCCCCACGCGCAATTTGCTGACGACAATGCGCCCTGCCACGGGATTCGCCTGCAGCGCTTCGCACGCCCGGTGTCTTTTCCCTTATCATTCTCTCTTTCTTAATGCCGAACTCTCGCCTTCCGCATTAACCCATTCCACCGTCCCCTGGCGGTCTATCGCCGGCCTCGTTCCCTTCGTTTCCGGCCGCCCACCCTTCATTTCGAACGTTACGCCCGCTCGCTGATCTTTCTCTCTCTCTCTCTCTCTCTGTCTCTCTTTGTTTCGCTCGATGCGTCTTTCTGTCCCGAAATTATACACCCGCGGAATATTGCGCTCGCGTTCTTTTAGAGCCGCCGTTGTTACCGCGGAAAAAGGTGTAACGCCGAGAAGGAAAGCTAGAGATATCGGTGGAATAAGATTTGCTTTTTTCATCATCGGGCCTCCCGTATACCGCGACGAACGCTGTACAAGTCGCGGAACACTTTATCTTTTTTAGTAAATTTTCGTTGTAAGCGACAACTCAATTTTGCTTTACGATTATTAAAGTAAATCCTGTGTGTCTGGTGTGATGTATATCTTTTCCTCTGAATGGTATCATCTTCTTTTATTACGTGTACGTTCGTTAAAGATCGAGGAAAATATTTGGCTACGTAAGATATTATCATATTTTGATCTTGTTTATATTTTGTTTTATATTTTGGCTGAAAGAGCGCGCTCTGATCGAAAGTAAATTGAATAACAATTTAAGAGAAATTGCGAGAAAGCGCACCTGTATCGAAAATGTATCATCTCTCATTCCGCCCTCCGACTCGCAAACATTTCGAGAATATGTTTTTTAGATGGCCCCTTACACGAAAATTCGACGATCAATTTTAACGAGCACGGAGCATATCTTTCAAAATCTTTCTGGCCCATTTCCGCTCTTTCTCTCCGACGTATCTGCATATGAAAAATATATTCGTCCGCTTTATATTCGTCTTCCGCTCGCGAATAAAAATGCGAATCATTTTTCGCTCGCTTAGTAACGCTCGCGCGAACTCGCGAGTTCAACGGTAAAATATATACGCCCGGTAGGTACATCGTCGCCTTTGCTATTTTTTCCGTCTCCTCTGCGGCTCTTCTCTCAGCCCGAGTCTCTTTGATTAGCCACTTTATGACGTACATCCGTTATCTTCGTAGTCGATTCCTCTTTTCTGCACATTCTCTATACCCTCATCTCGTCTTTACTTATTCCCGCTCGATCCGCTAATTTTCAACGCGTTCTCACAGTCAACTTCAATTCGTTTCGTGTACAGTAGTTCCGCTTAATCCTTTTCTTCGCCCAAGTCGTAAGTTGTACGTTTCTTCTTCCTTTTTTATTTAAAGATTATACAATGGCTTAAATTATAATTTATATATATATACTAGGCGGAGGGAGAGAGAGAGAGAGAGATACTTCTCCGAGATTATCATTTTCTTCACTTTGTATTCTTATTACATCTTTTATTCCGCAACGCGTTACTTGTTTTATATTTCACTTCACCGTCCTACTTTGTTCTACTTTGCTCCGCTTCTACTTCGCGTTATACGTGCTCTGACTGTATCCTCCAGCAACCCGATAAACTCGCCACCACGCTGATGCGGACGTATATGTACGAGTACATCGCTTCTTCGCATATGATCGCCTCCGCTTCCATTTCTTCCGAACTTCTACGCTTGTCTCCCCAACCTTTCTTCCGATCTCGCTTCGGAATCTTTATTTACTTCCGACGGAAACGTGACGCGACTCTCTTGCGCCGCTTGCATCGTCCGGCTAAATGACGACGACACCGTGATTTGAAGAGCACCGCAAGATTCTCTTTATCTTCCCTAACCGCCGCCTCGGTGTCTACTTCCTTCTTCTCCTCGATCTCTGTTGCGTCGGTAGAGATTAATTGGTCGTGGTGTTCGTTGCGCTGAACTAACCCTGCACTCAACCCTGACTCTCGATCTGAACTCGGTCCATACCGTAGTGGGTACCGAGGATACAGTCAGGCCGGGGTACGAGGTCCGCATTGGATCGAGATTGCGTTCAGATCGTATCCGGATTGAGTTTCCGCTGAATCGTATGTTTTTGTTTTCACATTCGCCACGTGTCCGTGGTTTCTAAAAGTGCTGCGGATGTAACGATGGAAGCAATAGCGCCGGGATATTACTGCATCAAATCGATACGTTCTTCTCGCCCTGAGGCTTACACGTAACGACATCACCACGTGTGTTCGCTGGATCCCGCGAAAGCCGCTTCACGTTTCTTCGCGTTTCGTCGTAATCGTAGCGGCGCGCCGCTCTGTATTTTCGCGGCGATAATATTGATCCTGCCTTCATTCAGTCTTCTCCACGCTGTCGGACCCTTTTTTCGTTGTCGTCCACCGCGCGACTTGATTCTCCTCCGCTTCCCCTTTCCTCCTGAGGTTTTCATTTCCCGAGCAGAGATTAAGTGGCGAGGCTGCTGCGCGGACAGGCCGGGGTTCCGTACGTTATTGAGTCTTCGTCTTTTCTTCTGCTTGGCTTTCATTTCTTTCCCTTTCGCAATTGCTTTTATTCCCGTTACCGACCCGCCGTGGAAAAAATAACCGTCTGTTTACCCGGCGATTTTCTACCCACGCTATCTCCCCCCCCCCCCCCCCCCNGCGACGTATAGTCTTTCACGTAGAAAAACATCCGAAAAGCCGCCCTACACAGAACGCGGTGCGAGTGTATATTTGTTTTAGATTCCAACTCGTCGTCAGTTTGGTGACAATCGCTCATAATGATTAGTCGTCGACTTTTCCAAAGTCAGCTTGAGATATAATTATCCATTTCTTGTAAAATTTCACAGTCACGCCTGATTACTCTTCACAAACGTAGAAGATATGAGAAATTTACGTTCGCGTGTAAATCCGAATCAAAATGTCTACAGTAACTCACTTTTCATCATCTAAATTTTGACATTAATTCTGTTACTTTCTTCAAATATGAAACACCAATAGAAAATTTCGAAATGTAACATTAGACAGACTGTTACACAACCTTAACGATACGAACGTACTGCCGTTCCCTCCATGTTGAAACTCGGAGAAGCAGTTATCGAAAAGTTATGTAATATTCGATTATTCCGATATGCTATCTGAAACGTATCTTGATTTTTAATTTCAATATCCTTCGCACGATTAAACTTTGCAGGATTAACGTGGAGCGAGGTTTGCGACTCGGAAAGACATTTCCTATTCAACATTGGAAATCGGTACACATAAGGGGAGCTTACACATCGTAGAACCAGCGCGTCTTCTTTTTAGCAAACGTCATGATTAATGGTCAAAAAATAATCAAGCGACATTCGACAGACGAACGAGAATTTTCCTGAGCGTTTTCCCGCGCTCATTTCACCGTTCGCGCAATATGTCCGTATACCTTCGGTTGTCCTTTTCTCCTTTCTCCCGTTCACGATTTTCATTGCCACGGCGGAGATTAAGTGGCAGAACGGCGGCGACGGTCCGTACTTCGTACATTAACGGGCTCTCCTGCATTCTTTTCCCTCCTTCCTTCCTTCCTTCCTTCCTCCCTCCCTTCCTCCTGTTCCTCCTTTTACCTTTTACTTTCTTACCATCGGCTTTGTTGCCCTTTTTCTCCCTTCTTCTCCCGCCCTCACCCTCTCTGCAGGCCCGGCGGAAAGAATCGGCCGGATTCCCGCAGTGGGAAGCGCGATAGAGGTGTGCGATTTCTCTCGCCTGCCGCCCACGTTTTCGTCGCGTACACGCGGATCCCGGGCCTGACAAAGCGCAATTTCGCGGAAACTTTGTAGACTCGTTACGACGGGCTCGGGTTTCTCAAACGCTATACGTTTTTCACGCCCACGTCCCTCGCTTCCGCTCTGTTATCACCGGTTGTTGCGCTCCGTCTCTGATTTTTATCCCGACTCGTCATGAACCGCGTGTCGCGATCTCCAACGCGTGAACGTCCGAGAATTCCGATTGAAAAAAAAGGGGGAAAAAAAAACAAAATTCATCTCATGGTCAAGAACGTATCGGCATACCGGTAACAAGCCGCCCTTTCAATCCCACCGATATCAATGGTTCGATATTGGAGCAACTATCGAGCCTTTGATTCTGGTCTGCGAGCTGCAGAAAACGCGATAGTCCGCGTTACCCTTTCTATCCATGCTGTAGCGGCGCTATTCATCCGGCCTGATTATAATCTCGACAACGTTAATTACAACGAAATAACAGACACTGCGACGGCTCACGTGTTCCGTGAGCGAGTTTCAAAGGCTCGAATGCCGAGCATTCGAATAATCCGCTTTTCAAGCCTCGCGTTCTCTCTCCCTTTGATTGGTTCGACCCCGCTAATCGCAGCTCGCGAATTCTATTATTAATTGCGGCTCTCTCGCTCGCTCGATGGCAAATGCCTAATTGCAAAAGTCAAAATTGACATTACCAACGAACAGAACGAGACCCCGATGCCGGCCGATCAATCACGCCTCGTGCGCTGCTCCGGCCGCGTTCTCTGATTCGGTAGCTCGCATTAACAATCTGCGCGCGCCTCCTCCTGCACCCTCCCCCCCCCCCCCCNCCCCTGTGCCCTTCGTTTTCCATTCCACCCGTTATATCGCGCACTCGTTCCTACGTCTGTCTACCCGCACGTCCGCGCTCATTCCCCCTGCGGAGCACGCACTCCCTGTATCTCTGCCTTCTCCGATGTGCGAACACGCGTGTATGTTTGATGAGTCGCTTGCCACGACATGACACACTGCATAATTCATCCGCATGCGCCATTTGCGCGATGGTCGGCGGCTTGACGTACTGGTTGAATTTTGATTCACCGGCGGCGGAGCTTGATGGCACTCCATGGCGATGTCGTGGATGAAATTCGATACCTAATCCTGCGAAGCGTGTCGTCGAATTTAGGACCCGGCCCTATTATTGTCTCAGTAACGACGACGCTCTCTACTACGGTCTGCGCCGCGAAGAGGTGCGGGGAAATATCGCACGTTGTCGCACCGTGTGCACGGTAAATAATTTGATGTTAAGTTTTACATATTCCACATGTCCCAAACGATTCACACACACTTTTGTGTTAATTTAATATAAGTATGTTGAAAAATAATAAGAATATTACGTGAAAAATTAGCAGGAAATTAATATACCTCATATGTTAATGAACATTGAAATAGGAAATGTGTTATTCTACACGATAATATTGAGATTACATAAACACAATGTGTTAAATTAACATGGTATGTTAGAAATTTAACAGAAACATTTTAACGAGGACCGATTTTAACACAAATACCAAATTGATCGATAAATGGGTCAGCGAACCTCCGAAGCGTCGCAAGATTCTTCCATTTTACCACAACGCGAAATTCAAGCCGAAACTCGTCGCGATCTACTCGGAAGCTGTGTCTTCGATATATCCGCACGCGATGCGTATTACCGTCGGAGTGATCTCGCCATTGTCATTCGCCTAATGAGATTTCATTCAAGCTTGCGGAAATCACCTGGCCGGTACGAGCGATACACAGGAGGATAGCCGGCTTCTCCGGCCCGCCAATAAAACTACAATGTCTCCTCGACGCGACGGCAGATGCGTAATTTCTCCGGTAGTGGGGCGACATCCTCGTGCCCAATAAAATCACGGTGGCTCGCGATCGTACCGGAAATCGTTATTCGCCTGCTTCTGTTTCTTCTTCTCTCTCTCTCTCTCTCTATGCCGCTCTCGATTGCGATGAGAAAGATAAACTTTTATTCCGCGGGCGTAGGGAGAGAGGCAGACGAGGGCAGAATATTTCTCTCTCTCTCTCTCTCTCTCTTGTGTTCTCTCGAAGAGGAGACGCGCGAGACTGAGCGCGCGGGAGGGATGAGCGCGAATGGGGGAGGTTTATGGTACTTTGCGAGCTCGTGCTCGATCAATGGGGCTTTAAGGCTTATAAATCCGCGGCAACCTCGACCGGCTTCGTTTTATCGTCGATTTTAAGCGCCCGCCGTACGCGCCGCGGCTCGTACGAGCGAATCCCGTCTGTTCCGGGGCTCAACGTCGCCCGTCGATCTCTCCCGATCTTTGCTTGGAATCGCGACCGGAAGTACGGCCTCTCTTTCTCGCGCTCACCCTCCTCTGCGATCCATCGACCCGACCCCGCCGGCGTCGACGAGGCGAGGCGGAGGACGTGAGGCAATACTTCGCGAGCGATCTAACGCGAGAGAGCGCGATAGTCGTAATTAAGGCGTTTATCGCGCGTGACTACGACCTCAACGTGTCGAGACGCCGTTAAACTTTACGCGACGAGCCGCGTTATTCAAGCCGTGAAGACATTCCGCAGCGTGTTTCCGCGCGGATTACCGTCCGCCGTGCGACGAGGCTCCCTCGTAAAATTATATTTTTCTTTCATTTTTTTCGGCACACCTCGAGCGAGCTTGCGAAGGAGCGAGCGGGCGAGTGGACATTCCTCTCGTTCTCGGAGGCGTGTGGATTGCTAAACACGAATTACGCATGTATGCCGGCGCGGTAAAAAAAAAGCCCTCGTAAATGAAACTACCTCGAAAAGTTGCGGGAACATTATTTCGCCGTGTCTCTTTCACTCTTTCCCTCTTTACCTCTCTCTTTGCAGTTTCAACGAATCAATCGACGGTACATCCGGATCGTACGATAGCATCGGTCGTGTGCAGCTTGAATACTAGGCATTAAAAGCGGCATTAATATCCCAAACGCGAATGCCTCCCTGTATTTTACGTTTTTTCCTCAAGCAAATATAATGCGCGCCGCGCTCCACGCGCAGGCGCAACTGTAATCCAAACCGTGTTTTGTGTCATCGAGAATGCGCGATGACGTCGTCGGGGATGGAATTTCGCCTCGATAATCCGCTCCGGAGCGAGACGAAACTCTGTCAGGCGGGTCGTTGAATTACGCGGAACATTAAACCCTCACTTTTATAGCGGCGCTATTTTCATCAGCAACAATCAAATCTTTTTGTCCCCGGAGTGTTCATTAAATTTTGTATATCGACTTGTTTATGACGCTTATAAATCCGCAGGGAAATGCGATAGGCGTATGTACAGCGGGTCTGCTTAAAAGCAGAATGAAAAATAAAGGAGGAAAGAAGAGAAGGAGCAAACAAAGAGTTAATTTTTTGATGGGAAACGCTATTCTGCAGCGCATCAATTGCGAGGGGGAAAATTAATTACTTCCTATTCACGAACGTATATTTCACGAATGCGAGCTTAATGAGACCCTTTTGATTTGCGCGTTCCTAGCGAGCTGGGCAAAATAGAAATGCGATTTTATTGGTGATTTTTAATGAATAAAATACGACGACGCACGGATGTTCGGCTTTTATTTTGGAGCGAGATATATTTCGTGAAAATATATAAGCCGATTGAGCGCGGAGGATCTCGTCGAATGGGCGGAGGCGCGCGCAGTAGTAACAGCTGCTTCCGTTCAGGAGGAAGGCGAATGCGCCGGTCGGCCCGACCGCAGGAAGAAGTATCCGTTCCGTAATTGGTCGCGAATGCTTTCCGCCATTTATCGGTTAGCAAAAAGCGCCGTCTCCCTTTCACGCTCGATCGACCTTAACCGTTTTCACGACGTGCTAATCGCCACGTCGTTTAACACCGGGCCTTCGGCCTTGGTTCGCGCCAACCGACTGCGAAACCAAACGATCAATCAGGATCCATATATTTCATCCTTTGTGGCGGTCGTCTTTCGACACACGCCGTGTAGTAATCACGAATGCGTTTCACATTAATGGAAATTCCGATGACCCGCGGAATCCCGCATACATGTACCCCTGTGGCGAGGTTATAGATTTTTATGGTGTCACCGAAAGTGTGTTTTTTTCCTCCCTCTTTCCTACTTATTAAAAAAGTTTAATGAAAAATAGATAATGGCGACGCGTTATTTAATTACGTTTTATTCGAGAGCCTGCGGCGCACTCGTGTCGACCCACTCATTTATATCAGTATTTTATTTGAAGGCTCGCCGATGTTATTACCGTTTTACAAATTTTAATCAAAGCGCGTATTCATATTAGCAATCGTATTATAACGAATTTCAGTGTCGTGAATATACAGCGGCTCTCAAAGCAAATTTTCCTTGTATAGCATTTATTCGGGGCGTAATAATTAAATGTAACTCGGACAGACTCGGTTTTCGCGAGATACGCACGTGAAACATTAATCAAATAAATTCATTAGATATTTTATACATTAATCAACTTCACATACATTAATCAAGTAAGCTTACTACATATTTTATATACGTGCAACGTGTGTGCGCGCGCTCGTGTGCACGTGTGTGTGTGTGTGTGTGTGTGTGTGTAAAGTATCCGTGATGCTGTGTATCTTGCGTTCTCGGTAACCTGATAATACCGGATCGCTTTTTACGTGGCATTTCCTCTTTTTCATGCTGGAACTTTTTCGAACTTGAGAAGATGTCGCGCGATGGAGTATACGGTAGCTCTTTTTCGCAAACTTCTTCTCTCTTTTTCTCACGAAAGCGGCTCTCCCTTTATCTTCGGGATACTCGTCCTCCATCGGCGAGTATATCCCGGGGGAAAAGTTAAATGAATATTCAGGACCGTCGAGGCGCGTTTACATACAACCGTTGCTCGTGTGCGAGGATGTAAACGAGCGATCGCAGTATCGATCCGCCTCCCCCATTCTGCTGCCTCGTCTCTCGTACATACGACGAAAAAGAGAACGGTTGGTACTACTAATTCTTCGCTAACAGAATATTTAATCGCGTCTGCCGTACACAATTTACTAATTCTTATTGATCGAATCGATACAATTGAGGCGCGAACGCCGTTCGCATGTGACGCTTTCTCTCAGATTTGAATTCTTTCGTACGTTTATCGACACGCAAATTATTATATTATCATTAATTGAATCAACACAAACAGTTTCTCAGTACAGAAAAAAAAAACAAGACAACGATTTATTTCATCTTAACTTAATTTAATCTGGTTTTCGCGCGATTTTTTTTGCGTGCATGGGTGGGCGATGCTGCTGACAGATAAAAATATTATCGCAATTTTTTAGGATTGCTCGTACATGTCGTAAACATACGTCTACCGACTGAGAGAATTAATAGGACTGCATGGTTGCACGCATAAATCCGTGCCGTTTTTTTTACGAATATTGAAATATTGTTGAAGATTGAAAGTTACGGAAGCGCACACAGCTTTATACGCGAATTGTGACGGCGAAAATTTGCTTTATAGCTTCGTACAGCCGAAGATCCGACGAGAGTGAGGAAGGGCGCGGGAAGAAAGAGAAAGATAGGAAGAGAAAGCGAGAGAGAGAGAGAGAGAGAGAGAGAGAGAGAAGTCGGGGAATTGCAAAACGCTATTTTGAATTTCATAGCAACGCTACTTGGGATTCTGAAATTAATCAGATTCAGTTGCACAATTCTGATTATAGAGTCCGTAATTTGATTTATCTCCGCGTTATCGTCCTGCCATTTGTTTTACGATACCGTATACCGTTGGACGCCGTAAACGGCAGCGGCGGTACTTTGGCGGTACTGGAATGAACTTGGCCGACCCTAGCTGGCCCTGGGGTAATTTATCAAATTGCATGCTGGTAATCGTTATTACAGCGCGGCCGGCTATTATCGCGGCCAAATCTCAATCCGCATTGCCTTTTAGCAGACCATAATTGGGCCGTTAACGTGTGTAACGTACATACTCCGTAGGACTTTTTACGGCATTTTTCATGTCGCAGATAAGTCGGTGCAATTGCTGTATCAACATATACGCGGATGATGTATAATCTTAATGAAATTGTACGACGGGGCGCCGAACGAAGAAAAAAAAAGTGCACAACGTAGTAACGAAGAATATCGATGCGAGGATACCGCGAGAGCCGACAGGATATATTAAACTCATCGATACCAATCCTCCGTCTCATTATTATTACGCGAATTTATTCCATCGTCAAAATCAAGTTTAGATGCATATTTTATTTAATTACTCACACCGACGAAAGTGCTGTTCGCCGTGGATTTAATAATACGATATGATTTTCATGAGCGATACACGGAGAAACCTCGTCTCGCTCTGATAAATAATTCCTAAACCGAAACGTACATATCCATCGATTCGCACGTCATTTCAATATGTACAATCATCATATATAATAAACGGTGTAGAATAATTCCGCGGGTATTTTGATTACATTATGCGGACGCACTAATAAGCGTTTCGATGCAGTTGCAAATATAATAGTCGCAAAAGGGAAGCCGTAATTAACGTGCAGTCAGCCTCCATAAGCCACCGCGAGCCTGACACGCAAAGAAGAGGCAGCACAGGGGAGAGCGAGCGAGAGAGACAGAGAAGGGTAGGAAGGAGCAAAGAGAGAGAGAGAGAGAGAGAGAAAGAGAAAACACACATTTCATGAAGTTAATGAATTCCTATGGGAACGCCGTAGAACTGGCTCCGGGCCATTAATACGCTCCATTCACAAACACAACTCCTCGCCCTCGCGTGCCAACCGCCCTCGTTAAAACTTTCGAAACGCGAGCATCTCCGCGTCGGTGGACGAAAAAAAGAGGAAGTTCCGTCCGTATGAAAACAAACGGAGGGCTGTAACCACCCCGGACGGACAAAGTGCCGTGCCCTTACGGGTGCGCCCGCGCTTCATGGGGAAAACGTGGGTCCGCGACATTTACGAATATTCCCCTCGGCGAACTACTTCGCGCCGGGAGGCACTCTCTTCTTCTCTCTCGAGTACTAATGAAACATTTATTCACACAACATCGCGAGACACGCGATTACCTGCTCCCTTCCCTTCTCTCTCTCTCTCTCTCCTTCTCTTACTCTCTTTCCCTCTCTCTTTCGCTCGTTATGTAACGATCATATCGATATACTCCGGGTAGACCGTCGAGATGGTGATCGTAGCACATTTTCGACCATTATACTTTAATCTAGGTAATTGTAATTACTCAAAGTTAGCGATAATAATCAACGGTGCACTTTGTGTCAACTTCGTTTCCCCGTCGTTCGAGGTCGCGTGATCGTCTTATTATATTCGAGGGCGGGATTAAAAGAACAGCGTGAGGAAAAGAGTTCGAGCGATACGAGAGTATTACACAGATATTTCTCGCGTGCGTATTTGTGGTCTGTTTCGGGAGCCGTCTGGACGTGACGTGTGAGATCGTCGGAACCCATCAAAGTAGGTTGAAACGGAACATATGCTACTTGAAAATTACCAGTTTGTGATTTCTGTTAATTTCCGCGACGGGGCTAAAATAAATACGCGAAGTTCGTGCCATAAATTACATATGCCGGGACATGCCGTGCCGCTCTCTCACCATTATCTCGAGCGGACACTCGGATAATCGCACAGGTACCCCGGCACGGAAAGTGTCCTAGGAACTAATTAAATATTTAACTTGCACCCGCTGGAGATCGCGGCCATGCGCACGTGTGTATGTGTGTGCCGGAAAGAGAGTTAACGTAACTGTCTGTATTTTTGGTTGAGAGGTTAATTGAAAGTATCCAAGCAGGTGTGAATCAACTGTAAGATGTTTTTCCTCCATTACGTTCGCTTTTCTCGCAAGCTTGTCCAACGTCGCGGGAAAATCGTAAAATTTCGAGATATCAAAAGTTCGCGCAAAAATTTGTTAGATTTTCAGCCGTATTTCCTTTATGAATAGTGATAAAACGGCACAGTCCATATAATTCAAATATCTATTAACGTTATTTACTACCTTTTTTATTATCTCTTAGATAAATGATTCATCTTTCGAGCGGATGAAATCTCCGACAGTCCGACGAATCCGTCCAAATCTCCGATATTATTTTCGCACTTCGAATAGCCACGTCCGAATCCTTGCATCGCGTGTCAATTGACGAGGTGGGTCGTTTGAAGAAACACGAGGACGTATATCGCATAACTGCGCGCGCTCGGCCGTGCAATAGCGAAAACCGTGTTCGCTGCAAATATTATTAATATTTGCACGCGCGCACACACGGTTCGCTCGCGTTTACATGTAGATCACAACGCGAAGCTCCATTCTTACCCGTTGCCTGATATTTCTATGAGAGAGCGTTCCCGCATTGTGCGACTTCCTCGCGGGTTGCATAGGAAAGTCTATAGGAAATTTATGGAAACGCGTCTGTGGACACGCTATAGAATTTTACGTCTACGCCGCGCGTCGTTACGACTCCAAACAAGCCCTGAATAATGGATCCCTGCGATGTTTCCAATATTAAAGAGTTCTTCCCGGGCCCGTCGTTACCGGTCTCGCATGCGAGTCAGTTGCTTTCGAGCATTCCGCGCCCGGATAACGCGCACTCGAATTTTGAATACACATACACACAAGCGAAACCGGGGAAAATCCTACGTGCACTCTCGCACGTCCGCGTCGAGATATACTACAGGAATATTTCGAGGGAATAGATGTGATCCGTTGGCCGCAATGACGATTTCTCGTCGTCTTCGTCGTCTACGTCGAGGAACGGTGCGCCGACGGGTTTCGTCGTTCTGACACGTACGTATCATTTCCGCGGTAACGCATCTCGTGACGAGGGATGTCGATAAGTGGATATTGCGAAGAACAGAGGGGAATCGAGGGAGCCGAGAGAGGAAAACCTCCCGCGGGAGCATCACGTACGACGCGTCACGTATATTCCCCTTCGATACGTATACTGTGATCGGTTTTTCCTCGTCCCTCTCTTCGTCTCTTTCTCTCTTCCTCCTGTCTTTTCTTTCGCTCTTCGCACTCCCGGCGCGTCTATCTTACAGCGGGTCGAACTAACGATTGCATCGGGTCCCGTCGATCATTGTCCGGGATTTCTTCTCTCTTTCTCCTGCCCTTCCGTTGATCGTCGGCGTGTCGATCGACGGATACACGGCGATGTAATAAGCGACGCAATCATTCAGACGCAATCTGGCGAATTACTCACCGCGATGGCGCTAGAAAAAAAAAGGGGGNGCGTCGGGAAAAATATTGTCCCTCGCTCAAAAATGATTGTTTGTTTTGCCGAAACGCTGGTTATTAATTAGCTAATGGTCCTCCGAAAAATGCGGCGCTTTAGAGCAGAGCAAATATGCTAGGCAAACATTTTTTTGCGGATTAACCGACGCGTTTGTTAATTTTACCACTTTAAATCTTCTCTTTTTTTTTGCAATCGATACCATTCGCACGTTCCTTTTTGTTCTCGTCTCTTCAATTCAGTCGGTGCTTCCGCATTATATGTATGAAGTGTCTTATTTGGCGATTTTATTTCGCGTAACGAGGTCGATATCAGAAGTGGACGGGCTCGTCGCGTCGTTAGTGAATTATACGTCCACGATGAAGCGGTCCTAACGACGACAGCATCGTTAATGGATCCTTCTTCGAGTTCTGCTTTAGAACGATATGCCGTGCTGACCCGTGCACTACACGTATGCGCGCGCCTACACACACGCGCGCATCCACACGAATGCTAGGAGATGGAGGGATAATGGAGTATTCGAGATTTAAATTCTGTCAGGCTAACGAGGGGAACGCTTATTATACCCCGCGACATGCCGGAGGAATGAGGAATACGATATTTTTTCGGCACGCAAAAAGAATGAATAATTTCAGTGAATGGTGAGATATCGCGGTTAATATGATAGTTTATTACAAAGTTTCATTGTTTTTACGAGAATACGGGGAGATCGCGAGATGTGAACGACGTTGGAGCGACGAACGTGACGTAACGAACGTGACGTAACACGTCAAAATATTGTAATGTTACGGTAACTTATTGTCGCACCATCGGAGCGCGAATTCAGCCGAATTTCTTTTTTGGCGCGGCTACCTCTTGCCTCGTTAAAAAATTCGCCGGGAAGACTCAACGCGATATCAATCCACATGTAATGAATCTTTCCACAATTACATACACGACGCGATTTTCGGCAATATCGAGAGATATCTAGCCGGAAAGGGAAAAACGATTGGAATATAACGCGACGCACATATCTCGAAATTTCCGGTGTAACGTTCGCGATGGAACTCGCCATTTATTGAAACGGACGAGACGTCGGGTTCAAAATCGCCGTTGGAACGAACAGGAAGAGGGCGAGATTAAGCGTCGAGCGGCGGCAATCCTCGTCGATCCTCGATTGTCTCGTTGCTCTCGGCGGCGGCGCCGGGAACGAGGGTGAGGTGAGGGTACAACGGGCGGCTCGTTTCGCACAAAAGCGTCTCGTTCTTGTGGCGGGCGAAATCAGTGCGATAGGCGCGCGGCCGGAAAATCGATGGCCGTATCGGCCGCGTGGGATACGCGCGGAATAAATCTTCCGCGCGCTGCTTTTTTTCCCTCCCTGCTCTCTCTCTTTTTTTTTTGCCGTCACCCACCCACCGGTTGCGCGTTTCCTGTCGGGCGTTTTCCGGTCGCTCTTCTCCGCGCGAGTGTACAACCTTATCGGCCTTCCGTAAAAATTCATTGCTCGTTCGAGCCCCGATAAGCAACGCAGATCGGTCAAGGATACTTTGCGAGCCGCCGGATCTCTCTTTCTCTCTCCTCTTTTTTACGGCCGAGTTGTGCGAGGTCTCTTTATGTCGTGTACCGGGCTTTGCCCGAACGCTGAGCTTCGATCGCCAATTTTGGAGCTTCCAATGTTGAATATCGAAAATAGATTTCTGTTGACTCTCAAGCGACTGCGTTGCCTGCGCAGAATACGCCGGCTCGTCTCCTTTATGCGCGAAAATGTCGCGTATTACTCGTTCGATAAGCATCGTTATAGTTTCCCGTTAAACGACTTTTAGAGCAGCAGAAAATACGGAGCCACCTTTTACGACGGCGATTATTCCGCAGCTGCAACATTGCTTATGTGGCTCCCCGTGGCGCATTAACGTCAATAATCGCGGCTATTTTTCTCGAAAATCACGGGATGATTCTGCGATTAAGAGCATTATTTACAGTCAAATATGTGTGACTCATATATATAAATATTTTCTTTTGCCTTTACACTTAATCTATTATAATTTGTTTCACTTATCACGCGTCCGAATATAACTCTCTCGCGTAGCACCGACATTTTATACGGCGGAATTAGGGCGGAACCATTCGGGGAAACTTTATTAAACTCTTACGCGAAATATACTACCGCAATCAGTGTTTTCTTTCCGTTCGCGGCAAATTGCTTATTCTTGGGAGCAAAGTCATGCGGCTGAAAGTACTGCGTGGGCGAAGTTTCGAGGTCAGTTGCAATAAAGTTAACATAAATACTCGCTGCGCTACGGAAAGTATATTTACATAACAAAAACTTAGAATTAAATGTGGGGAAGGGGGAGAAAATTTTCAAGTGGCTCTATACAAGGTGGTACCTCTTTGATGAATGTTGAAAAAGGCGTGAAAGTGTTGCTTGGACCCATTGTTGACGTTCAATATCTCTTTGTCGGTCCTCGATATTGCTTTATTTATCGCTCGCTAAACGCACGGCTCGTAGTTATTTAACGAATGTGTATCCGACACCATTTAGTAGATAAAGCAAATTTATAAGTTAAATCGTTGAATTAAGTATTTATCTATCGAATCCATGTTTAACGTAGAGCACGAAGTATATGGCTCATATTTTTCCGCTCGCGAAATACTTCGTTTTAATTTTACCCGGAAAATTTGATGTCATTCGCATAATCCCAAAGGCAGCTACTTTTTCATTCCGTTAGTAATATTAATCTTGATATAGATGCTTTACTCGCATCGCGCGTTTCGGCGGGCTCCATCTCGGCAAATCTGAATTTATACTTGCAGCGTGACGATGTAACGAACAGCTAACTAAATACGATTCTAAACGTTATCGTCCCGCATACGCATTGACCCGCGACTCGGCTCCGCCTTCCAGTGCCAAGCTCGGTTTTTCGGTGAAATTCCAAAACTTTACAGAAGAGAAAAGTTTCGATGTTTAATAGAAAAACTTTCCGAATTTATCCACCATACTGTCGAAACGTTTTCTTAACTACGTGTGAAACCGTGGATAGAATAGAATAGAAAAAATACGGAAGGAACGTGCGATTTTGTTTGCGGCGGGAAATACGTGGATAAACCGAAAGAGTGCGCGTGTAAAAATAAATATTACCGTTTCAAGTCCTTCGGGGAAAGAAACACGCGCGTCGATGTTGCGAAATTCTTTAAGTCCGCGATGACTGTCCTTTCAGTCGACGCTCGAGTAGTCGTTTCCGTAGAGTTTTCTCCTCGATGTGATAGCTCGCTCCGAGCGTATTATTCTTTGAGAGATCGTACTCGTCCGGGTAAAATGGATCTCACTTGTCGTCTTCCGGTGAATTGATTATCGCGCTCCCGGCAGACGTACCGAGCGAATTCCCCGCGAGCAACCGAGAAGAAGGACAGCTGTACGTTTACTCGAAATGTTCAACGAGGCGCGAGGAGCTCGTTTCCAAAATCTATCAGGCTTTCGGATTGGAACGTAATTTCGCGGCAGCTTTCACCCGTAATGTGTGCATTTCGCGGCGGTTGCTGCAGCCGTAAAGATGACGTTTCAGCCAACATTGAAACACGTGTAATCTACGTGTGTCATGTGAAATAATTTCGTACCACCGAACCTTTCTTAAATATAAAATTATATTTAAAAATCAGACACTTTGTGTGTGTGTGTGTGAGAGACAGTAAAAGAATGCGAGACGAAGGAAAGATATCGTCATGAGTTGAACGGCTGTGAAAATTGATCGAGCTCTGATTAGCGGTGATTTTCACGTGGCGTGCTTCGGAACCCCTGCGCGCAATACGCGTTATTATTGGCTCCGAGAAACGAGAGCTGCGGCAGAGAACGTCACGATGATAAATATAGTGCATCACGTAATACGGTTGCGTATGTAGGCGCACAGCGGTTCCATTGTGTTAAATACGCGATCAACCGAAGACAATGTACTCGCACGGAAGACAGACGTGAGTCGTTAGCATTTTCGCGCGGGGAATCACAAGTGACGGCGATAATAAGCGCACGTACGAGTGGGTCAATGCGATAATCAGACCGGACCTTCCTTCCGCGTTAACGAGCTTCGTGATTTCGTGTTTACTTCCGGTCACGTGCGTCGGATCGCGAAATTTGCTGTCTCGGCTACGCACGTGCGAGCGGGTCGCGTGCCCGTTCCTGTGTATTCGCGTATATGCGTGTACAGCATGCGGCTAATACACACACATGCCTATACTGACCATTATACGAGCAACTACGTGACGGAGTTTACGGAGTGTAGAGTCTAAGCGTAGTACGTATGTACGTGCGTGTGTGCGTTCGTGTACGCATGCGCGCGTACAAGTGGATCTTTGTGTATACGTGTGTTGGGTACACCGGCCCGCAATGGGGAATATTGCCGTGCAATATTGAGTGAATCTAATGAGAGGTACGCCCCCGTGCCGGTATTAATACTGCTAATCCAATTAGTTGATAATCTGCAGTGCTCAAATGTGACCAGGACTATTAATAGGAATCGGTTAACATGTCGTGGCGAAGAGTATTAGACCCGCTGGATTATCGCTTAGACTTGGCTAATGCGGTCTCGTAGGAAAAGGGAGAGACGGAGGAAGTCGTGTGTTCTACTGACGCGAACGGGACGGGGTATTACAAAATTTTCGCTAAGCGAAATCACACGGCAACTTCAACGCTTATCCGTGCTGTCGCTCCGAATTAATTTTTCCATCGGATTTACTATCTCAAGTTTTGCGCCTGTGGAATTGAATTGAACCCTGTTACTGTAAAAACGAGCCATTTGATTATCCGGAAAGATTGGATGCGTTATCGTTGAAAAAAAAGCTCATTCGTCGAAATCGATTCAGCGAGTGTAATATCGTCGTTATGCGAATGCCCGACTGTTTAATTATTAACTCGTTGATAATGCGTAACAGAACAATATATAATGATATATTTATAATGTATCTGTACATATAATACAATATAATAGTTATATTGGTGACCATTAAATTTAGACGTTCGCAATGCACGGTAATTATATGTTTATTGTTTAGATATGAATTACGTCTCGCGCGATATATGTTGCTCGCGATATTGATACTTGGTTAATGATATTAATAATTTTAAATTATTTATTCATACATTACACCCGACGCGCTATACTGTAGATAACGTTTGCAAAATTAATCCGCGGAATCTTGAATAACCCGAATAATTCCATTACGCACGGATTAGATTCTATTACTGGCTATTTCGCCGTTCTCGGAATTAATCGGATCTTTCAGTTTACCTTGCGCTCAACGAATCGAACATGTGGGATCCGCGCGCCCATCCGTAACGTATATCATGGCATATACCGTGGCGTATGTCATCACGCGGACAAGCAAGATATTAATAATTTCATTTCCCGTACAATCTCGGGATCCATTGCTTTTTTCTACTTCACGGACGCGCTATTTGTCATCGAGTCTCGTGATAGAAATTAAGAAGGGGACTTATTGCAGCGACGGGGGAGGGGGCGATGGTGGTAGTCGTTCGATCGATCGGCTGGTTGGTCGGTCGGTTGGTCGGTCGGACACGTAATCAGGTTCGAGAAAAACAAGAGAAAATGCGGCCATTCGATACCGAATAAATTGTTTCCTAGTTGTCCTCGTGTAGATTGCTTTCGCCTCCCGCACAGAGCGCGCCGTATTTTCTGATAAGAAGATTAACCGTCCTTTACATTCATTCCGGCCTCCATTGCATCGAATTCGCGGAATACGAAAAATTGGAGCTCTTGTAGTCACCTTTCTCTCGAACTCCCGACGTGACATTCGCTTCGTTCAACGCGAACGTCGCTTGAGACGTAACTCTATCGCGTACGTCAACGTTTTTGCGCAAGGTGCACCAACGATATAATTATCGTCGAGTAATTATAAATTGTACTTTGTGTACACAAGAATGTAATCGCGCGATGTGCAATTATTACGCTGCAAACGCGACATTTTCTCAAAACTATTCGCGTTTTCTCCGCTGATTCTCTGATTGGATTGAAATTGAGTTTTCCCGCACGAACTTCCGCAATTTCCGCTCCAACTTCCGCGCCAAAAATCCACGACGATAGCTTTTTTACGGACTTTTTTACACAAATAGCAACTTTCAGAACGTGGAGTTTGACGTTTGCTAATGAACCCGGAGACATCAGAGGGAAACTAACACATATATCGCGCGTGCGCGCGCGGACGACTCGACGCGCAAGAAATCGGAGCAGAGGTCGAAGGGACGATGCGAAAACAAAAAAAAAGGAAAGAGGAAAAAGAGCAGGAAATCAAAGGCGAGATGAGCCGGAAAAAATCTACCTACTTGCCTCTCGCCGTTTGCTTTATTTCGAGAGCGTCGCAGCTTAGGCGGTAAAACCGGAAAGGCACTTCTCGCGGAAGCGTTTCGAATTTTCCCCATCGACGAAAATACGATCAAAGCTGTCCTCGGCGAGAGAGATCCCTCGAGACCCCGCCCTTACATACACCTGATCCTGTCGCGCCCTTTCCGTTCGCGCGACCTCCTCCACCCCTCGTCTTCGCGCCTCTCTTCTTTCCGTCGCTCTCGAGGCGGTAATGAATTTTGAACGATCCATTGTTTTTTCTCCAACAAGCTATTGCATTATTCGATTAGCAACATCTCGGGAAAACAAGCGCACACGTGGGTCGTATGCGACGAACTCGTGCGACCAGTTGTATTCGAAACAACGCTTTCGTGAGATTCACTGAATAAAATTCAGCGAGATATCGATTAAATCGAAGTGCCGATCTGGCTGATTGGCTGACTGGCGTGCTCCTCGCGCTGGCTATATTTTATTGAACACGTCAGTCAATCTTCACGGATGTTGCGTTCGCGTTACCGCGTTCGTGCGCGAGAACATTTCGCGGTGCTCGATGGGGAAATTCTCGATCGTCGGTTAACAGTAGGACTGACGAAAGTCGCGCAACAGAAATTGGAACAATGACGGGATATACGAGCGATAAATGCGTTCGCGCATTCTCTATCTGACTCGTAAAACTGGGTCGACTGCTTTATCCAGCCGCTCGCTCGTATCGAAGCTATCGTGTTTATCGATGATTTCCCAGCGGCGATCGGTAGGATCTAAATAATGGAAAACATCGCCCCTGTTTCATATTTCGGATCCCGTGCACAGCGTATAATTCTTCGTCCAACTTGTGCGTTACCTTACAATTAGAATCTAATATTACACGTTTAAAGGTTTTCTCGTTTCAGCGTGCATGTAATATATACATTTACAAATACGTATGATAAAAGAGTCGCGATTAGTCACGAGTAGACGTGTTTCTGAAAACGTGCATCACTAACACGCCGTTACTTCCGGTTTCGCGGCAGGTCTAACGAGTGACGGTTTAAAAGTGCCGTATCAAAGCGGGACGATTCGCCGCGGATGGTCTCACGTACGCGCAACTCGTAGGGGTCGACTTTCTCCGTTGTTTATCGGGAGGATCTCCCAGCGGCGTTTTGATCCCGACGCCAGGACTCCCGGTGGACCGCGCGGAATGCCGATCGCTCGCGCTCTCCGAAATGCATGTAGTACATAGGTACACGCGCGTGTAACCGGGAACGTATACGATTCTCGCGGGCCCGGTCGACGATGTATACGGGAGTCGTGCGCGCCGCACACATATCCGGCGAAGACGAGCCCCGTGTTATATATAAAGCGGTAATCGAACTCGCGAGTGTCGGAGACAATTTTCCCGCCAGCGAATCCACATATCGCAAGGTCCTGGAAGGACCTAAGCTCCTCTCTCTCTCTCTCTCGCGAGTCGCGATCGATACGTGCCCTGAATTCTTTCTACGTGTCCGGAGGACTGAAGCGCACCGACGATGTCACCTACCCGAGTTGGCTCTAATTTTCCTCCTCGCCTTTCATTTATTATAATATATAAAAGAATTTTAATGGTAACCGTAAAGTTGTAAGTAAATTGACTAACCACACTGAGAAATCTATTTAGCTGACTCAAACAAAATTCTTGCTTGGATATGAGCAAACAAATGTCTTGGAATATCAAAATCAAAGTTTGATTTTCCGAATCAAAGGTTTGGTTGTTTGAAATGAAAATGAAAAAAAAAAGGTTCGGTTCAGAGAACTAAATTTTTTCGTTTCAAATATTCGTTCGAACTAAAATTTTTCGTTCTCACAACCAAACCATTTGTTCGCCCATATACAAATAAGGAATTTGTTCAAGACAACTAAATGGATTTTTCAGTACAGTCAATTATTCTTGAGCCGTAAGAAGAATAGTCGATTATTCTGCTTGCGACTGAAATTTCTTCACGTGCAATAGCCTTTATTCTTCGATCGCATTGCAAAAGTACTCGATATATCATCGAAGATCTGGAGATTATCGGGACATCGGCATTGATCGTTCCTGCGCACGGAAATATCTCGTGCGAATTTGAGGATCCTCGTTCGGAATGCATTTTTCTTCCAGCGGATACCGATTTATCCCGAACGCCTGGGATCGATCGATCGATCGTTTATATCACAGGATTGTAACGTCGTTGTTCCGTGCGAAGGCGGGTGGCTGTAACTCTTTGAAATGTGAGTGCTTGTCGGCCGAGTGAAGGACGGGGCGGCACTCGCGAGGGACGAGAAAGTGCGCGAGAGACGAGAGAAAGATACGTATTATATATATACACGTTCGTCAGGTTTTACGAGGCTCGTAAACGTAACGAAAAGCGACGTGCTCGCGGGCATTTTTCCGCCGGCGATCCCGCGGGTATCGTGCGCCGCGGATCGATCGGCTAATTCTGTTGAGCGCTTGAATTCGATCTAGCTCGTTCGGTGCGGTCGTGTTCGGCCTGCCGGGTCCCGCAGGATCCTCTGGGGTCCTCCAGGATAAGGGCGGAGTTACGAGCCCCGCAGCCGAAAATCGTGCTCTATACGAGAGGATTCTTTATTTCCGACGAAGTAAAAAGCGACCATGAGGACGCAGTAACGCGTTTATATCAGAGCAGTTTATTATATTTCGCAAAAATAACAGATTTCAGTGATTGTTGGAGATGTTTATTAAGAATCGAGTGTTCTAATAAAGGGCAAGACTCATAGGTTCGTCCAAGTTATCTCGTTTCTTATCAAAGATCGCAGATTTGATACACCATCAGATTTTCCTCGGCCTCTTTGGATGAATTTTCCGGCATTCGTCCAAAAAGGATCATTTTAGTAGGAAACGCAGTGCAGATTATACGCGAATATCAATGTGACGCCTCGAGAGAACCCGATAACTGTCGAGTATGAATGAAGGCGACCCTTTTACGGAGAGAGCCCTTCCATAGTCCTGAAGTGCGTGTGCCTTCCGGCAAGGATCAGGGAGGATCCTTGTCGCGGCGTTACGATCGCATCCCTTCCCGATGGTCGCCTACAAGCTGCGAGAGAGTTTTTTCCCGATAGTCCGGGGAATCGCCTGACAGAGGTGTAGGCGTATCCTGGGACAATCTAATTTTGACAAGAGGCGCGAGAGAGTCTTAACTCCGTTCAATCTTCGCCGCGTTCCGCGCGTATGATTCGTGATAGGTCCTTCCAAATGTGTTTCGACGGTTATATACGACGGGCCGGGTATGAAATTCGCGGGAATTCGAGAATTTGCGACATCCGCGATCGGCGAACAACTTTACGAGGTTTCCACGGCGTCGCATATAACGCGGATTCCCGTCCGAATAAGGACACCTATTTTATCGCGGGTCAAATGCGTTACTCATCGAGCGCAAAGTGCTCGTCGAACGTGAAGTGCCCTTAGAAGTCTGCGCAATATTGCATATACGAAAATGCTGTATTGGAAAAATCATACGGAATAACATATTCCATTTATCAATTAAATAACCCATTTACCTGTTAATTTAAATCAAAAATATTAATTACATATATATACGCACACGCGCGCGCAGCAGTTCATTTCAGGACAGTAGCATAACAGTATTTCGAAACACTCTATATAACGATGTAAACAACAAATGTACACGTATTTATGTGTGTGTTATATCGAAGGTCGCGCGACCTCAGCACACGACTGTATGCCACCGAGCGTCGCTCAGTAGATATATGGTCGTCCGAGAGTAAGCGTGTGAACGAGCGCGTTAGACATTTTTATTTTCGATTGTCTTAATTTAATCGTAATTATTTATTCGTAAAGTTATTTTCGATTTTCTTAATTTAATCGTAATTAATATAAAGCGAAAATTTACGGTTTTCGTGTCGCAATCATTGTGTTACGGTCATCGTGAGTAATGAGTGTAACGTGAAATCTTCGAACGTAATTACTTCATTCCATTCTTCTTAGATTTAGAAAGAAAACACGATCAGAATTCCTCCTTTCTTCATCCTTATTTTTAATTCGTTTCGAGTAATGTTTCTATTACTATAATACCGATCAGAAACATAATTTCACGTTTCAGATCTGGTAGAGCTTGCAGCGGATGTCGTTCCAAGAATGTCTTTTCGAGGGACGCAGATGCTGTACCGGAGGATGATATGATTTTTAATTTCCGATTTTTTGTACTTACTTTCGCGTTCGCATTACATTTTTGGAAAAATAGAAATTTGATTCAAGTATATCCGCGGAAGTGTTTCGAAAATGAACTTTTTGTAGGAATATCGCAAAATGATTTCCACAATTACGATTCTCGCGAAACGGAAAGCCCGTTTTTCAATAAGCATAATTGTTCGCGCATTGAGTATTTTCTTTCTATCTCCCGGTTTTGTCGAAAACATCGATATGAAACGTTTCTTCGATATGAAACGTTTTCACGCGAAATACGTTAAAATTATCGTGTCGAAAGTGTAGTGCAATGAATGAAGAGGAATCGACTCAGGATGACGACCAGATGCTACAAGGAGGCTGGACGATTGCAGAACGATACAACTGGGGATGCAGCGATGGGTTTCATCGGTGAACTTGTTTAGACGTCGCTTACCAACACCAAATGGTGAATACCACGCATTTACAAAGCGTTATATTACGTAGTGCATGAGTAAACGTAAATCGCATTGATCTCTGACGGTAGAAACAAGAGCAATTATATTAAATATATTGCTCTTTATACGAATCTATTACGAATTTCGAAATCGAATTTAATATCAAAGTGACTTATTTTATATATTTGACATTTTTTACAATGACATACTCGTGGAGCTCAATTGGGATTTAACATTTTAACACGAAAATGGTAACAACTGTCTATTGATATCGCGTATATTTTTTGCACCCACATTCGTATCGACACGCGCACCCATGTCAATTTGACGTTCGTTATTGATTTTTGTAAAAACACAAACTTTGTTCTCCAAACAGATATTAAATTCAATAATTTTTGATACGAAGTAATTGATAAACTATTTATATTTTCATTAAGCTGAGGAATTAAACAATCCGCGGGTAACTGTTACAATTTATTATCAGGGTTTAATTTATCAATATGAGCTGATTGCGTTATCTAAATCTAAATACATAAAGCCTATTATCCTTGATCGCTTATGGTTCGAAAACTATAGTGACCTTGACATTTTCGGGTGGGAATATTCTCTAATATGCAATGTTATAATATTACATGATGGTTTTTGAATATTCTGCATATACAGAGTGCCTTAGAGCCGAATACCCCCGCTTCGTTGGAGTGTAGAACTCATTGAGTTGAACAAAAAAGTCCTATATCATTTTGTAAATAACACGCAAAATTTCGAGTTATTAATAATTGAAAACGGTTATGTTTGGAGGCTTCTTTAATTAATAACTCAACAATTGCGGGGGGATGTTCGACTCTGAGGCACCCTGTTTATGAGAAAACAATTAAAAGAGCATTGCGTGGCGATAATTTAATAATTTTACACATTGTTACGCGGCAGATAAGAATATAATAGGCCATATATCATTTGTCGGCCGAGACGTCTGAATCGAACAGAAGCAATTATTTGAAATTGTAGGAAACTTTTGCGCGACTTTAGAGAGCGATTCGCTTGAAAAATGGCTGAAACTTGTCCGTGTAGGGGCGTAATAATAAAGAAAGACTATTACCATCTCTCGCTAGTCGCTGAAAAAGCGTCGTATCATTCAAATATGGGCTCGCATTAAATTCCCATCTCGCCGATGCCAGCCGTCCCGTATATCATACCGCATTAAAAAAAAAAAAGAAAAAAGAGTGAAAGAGGGGGAGAGGGAGAGGAAAAAAAAGAAGCACGACCGACGTCGGATACGAGCCATTACGAGCAAAAAGAGTGGCGTCTGGGCGGTTTTTAGCGCGGCCATATGTCACTATATCGACCGCGATTGCAGTTTCGCCTCGTATGTTAATAAAAAGGCACGCAACCAGCCATTGTGTCGGCCGGCTTTGCCGAACAATGCCGGTAACTTACGGCCGATCCATCGCTTCGGAAAATGCGAAAAAATCTTGTCGCCGCTTTTTCCGTCCTACGAACGATACAGTGCTCGTCCGTTGCGCCGATGTCTTTCTCATCTCGCGCAAATCGTAAATTCCGATCATTTTTTCCCCCAGGTTACGTCAAGTGGTGCGCAATCTCGAAGTAAAATTGTCGTAACCGGCACGGATCGGCGAGACGCTCGCTTGTAACTCGCGGTCGATTGCTGCACGTGAAATATGAAAAACATTCCGGTTGCGTATATTACTCTTTTTTTTTCTCCCGAGCGGTTCGTGAAACCGCATCGATGCTTGTCTCATTTCCGCGAAATCGTAAATTCAAATTATTCGCGGTGCTTCGTGTAGCACTGCTGCGCGAAATAAAATCGCGGGCGAATAGTGAAGTGTATAAAAGAAGGAACTTATCGGAACCGTGTCGTCAACTTTGTTGTACACTTTGCTCATTCACTTACGCAAGACGGATTCGAGAGAATTTACATCGATTGTACGGAGTGGAGGAAAAGAGAGGGAGCGGGAAAATAAAAAGCACAATAAAAATTTTCAGAAATCCTCCCTTTACGTACCGGAAAAATAAATCGTCTCTGTAGTAAACTCACGCATATGCACCGCGTGCATTCCTATGCGTCGGTAATTAAACCGACGCAAAATATCTAACACCGCAGTAAAATGATAAGCGCCACTCGTTAAATAATTCGGGATGCAGCACTGTACGGATGAAACTTTTATTTATCGCTATTAATTATTGTTCGTTCGCGTTAACATTCGCGCGATAATGAGCACGCGATTTTATGGAGTTTCTGTTTTGCTCTCTTTCTTTGTAACATTTCAAATAACGCTCGACATTATCACAATGTACAATTTTTGTATCCATTTTGTGCAAAGCTTTCTGCGCGATTAACCGAACAGGGTAAAGTCTTGAACAATGCTTTTCGTGGTAAAGAGAGAAGGAGAGGAAAAGAGAGAGGGCAGGGGTGAAAACCTAGCGGTATTAAATGAAGAAATACAGTGTTTCGTGATTAGAGAATAATTGAAAACCGGCTGTTGCAATTGTCCGGCGTGTCGCAATCCTGAAGTTGGTCCCGGCGAGGCTTAATCGACCTGCATACAAAAACGTGAGCAATTTGTGTCGTTTTTCTCGAGGCGCAGTCCGTTCTAATTTACAGGAACGCCCGCGACAATCAAAGTGCCGAGTGCTCCGGGCGAAAGGGGGGAAATGTACTTTGTCCGCCGCTTTGTTGACGGTTCAACGGAGATTTGCTTTGGCGATGAAGACGACGACGACGATCAATTTGGCGCGAAATTACGCTTTTCTGAGGAACACATTTTGCACATTGCACGACAATCTTTTACGTTACACCGAGCTCACTTCAGCAAACTGTCCGTTCTATTTTTCTTCCGCCGATTGTCCCGCGAATATTACTACGCTTCATGTTGTCCCCGTAACGTTTCCTTTTCAGCATTAATACTTTTCAGTTGCGAACATAATGAAGCGAGAAATTGCGTTTATTATTCCCCCGGCGACGTGCGGATCGCGATGGAGTGAAAAAAATTTTCACTTCGAAATTGCGTCGGGCGAATTCGCAACGGGGAAATAACTAAACTCAGCTTCGGGAATGCAAATACGGGTGACCAAATTATTCTTCGCTTAATTCCAAGCTAACTTCAGCAGCGAAGTATTTTTTTAAGCGAGAGCGCGTTCGCCAAAATCTTTGATCTTTGACAATTGTGAAATCGCGGAGGAAATATAACGGTCGATCGAATTTTCCTTTCAAGTAAAACCGGCACCAAATTGATCAAAGGACACTGCGCATTTTAGCCCGCCGATCTCACCCTATATACTTTAATGAGCAAGACTATGTACCGGCTATTCGCGACATTGGTTTAACATATTATCCTCGTAGCTCGCTCACGGAGAGAATTTAAATTAAAAATTAAATTCAACTTTAATACGCGAACATAAAGTTATCGTGGCATTATGAAAAATTTGTTAGTAATTAGAATCTTGCCATATGCAGTCATCAGCGTAATACGGAGCATATTCCGCTGTATGTGCATATTCCACGCGTCCGAAAAATAAATTTAAATTTATTCCACATAAATTTCGCGCTGTCTCGTGACGAAGCGGAGAACTCCGCAGCGGAGTTGCAATTCGGTTTAAATTCGGTGAGATGATCTGTCTATGTTATACATACAAGAAAATGTATGTTACGTCAATACCGTTATCACAAATAAAAACAGAGGTCCTCTTTTATCCGTCTCTGACCTCGATACGCAAGAAATTCGATTTCGCTGAAATTGAAAAAAGAAATAACAAAAATATTGTACTTGTCTGAAACAAAAAATATTATACTTATCAGAATAAAAAAAAATTTCGATCAGCTGAAATGAAAAATCCAAGTTCGTAGAAATTGAAAGCAAAGCCGGAGCCGCTGAAATTTGAGAAGAAAATCTAAAATTACCGATTTCTGGCCCACAATAACGAAGGTTTCGCGCACAAGAGCGAGCGGGAATTTCTCGCTGGTTTTTTTCCGGATCGTCCATCACCGTCAGGGACGAGGCGAGACGAAATCCTCGAGAGTTTAAGTAGTCTCTCGCACGCACGAAATGACGAATATACTAATCGCGAGCGAGATTGGCCCCGGGCTCGACCTCGTCGTCGTAGCGAGAGGAAACGGGATCCTCGGCTGGCAACGCTTCCATTGTCGTGCCCCGGTGTCTTCGTGCGCGGACACTATCGCTTTACGGGAAATCAGATTCCGCCGCGAAAGCAGCTTACCGTCAAGATCGAAGTGTATACGCGTGTACCTATCAAATCAATTTTATCGAGTGCGTATATAGAGTGTATCTGCTCTCCCGTTGCCGACGTATCCCTCGGCGAAACTGGGACCGATTTTTCCTACGGAAAATCGTGACGCGAAGCTCAAACACGATACCGTAGAACCACCTAACGTGTAAAATCGCGACTCTTTATATTCACGCGCTTGACAAATATAATCAAAAACGAATAGCATTATCAGCCACTAATTGGGAATTAACGAAATATTCGAAATGTTGAACACGTCAAAATGTTTTTCTTCTCAACTAGAACTTAGTAGAAGCATTTTTAAGTACTAGAATCGGAGGAGGCCTATCTCGGATTTTCGTAGATGAAAATCTCGCGAAGAAGAGCAGCTTCCCTTCGGCTGTGTTCTCTACAGTCTTCCGTCATTCCTCCTTTCTTCATTTTCACGCGGATATATTCGTTTCGTTTTTACGAAGCTGAAAGTACGCGAAAACGGCAACAGCGCCGTTGTCACTTTCGGCTTCTCCAGGTCAAGATAAAGCAGACCTCATCAGACCAGACTCGGCTCTTTCGATCCGAGGAATATACGAGGCCATTTTCCGCGCGCCCGGACGAACACGTACACGTCGTAGCGCGATACACCGGCGGACGAGGCCTCGGGGAAGTTGCACCGGTGAGGAAGCGAAGAGTACTTTACCGGTTCGCCGTTGATGGTCCAACGAAGATTGGCCTTAGGCACGGACGGCCAGGCGGTGCAGTTGGCAGTCACGTTCTCGCCGACGGCGTAGTGCGAGGACAGGCCCGTGATTTCCGGTCCCCTCTCCGGAAGCGCTGCGAACGTAAATTCTCCGTGTGAGGACGTGGCGAAAGTTTCCCCATAAACCAGTTACTTTCCTCCGGTTAGACTCTATAAACTTTCGACTATTACCCGGAGAGAGTTCTCCGCCCGCGCGTCGGTTCGTTCGCTCGCTCGTGCGTTCTCTATCCTCGTCGAGAAGGTGGCTGACTGGGTGGTTGGATAGAGGGTGGGCTCGATCGGGGAGGGGGGTTTCTCACTTCGCAAAGCGCGAGTTTAAGGTGCGAGTCGCGGAAACGCGACGCGAGATGAATTTCCCGGATACCGGGTGTCAACGCGCCCGCACTCGAACGTTTTCCTACGTGACGTAACGAGGTACGGTAACGCTACGCGTTGTGTATCGGCGTACACTTGTGAACGAGCAAGAGAGGAGATTCGCGAGAGGGGCGAGAACGTGGCGAGCCCGTTGTCGTTTGTAAAGTGCTTTTTACCAGGCATTGCGGTCGTGCGGAGCGAGAAAATAAAAATAGACTGTTCGTAGATTGATGTAGTGTGAAAACTTTTAGAACCGAGCCGAAATTTTAGATCTACTTTCGATCCGAGTTTTCTGACATCTGTACGTTCCGCAGAATCAATGTAGATTTAATTTATATTTTAACGCCTCTAAATGGCAGAAAAAGCACAAAATGTTTTTTTTATATTACGTTCATTTATATTAGGGTTACTTATATTACGAAAAGTTAAGAAGAATTTTGAAGTATCACGGTAGAAGAGTAGCGAAACATTCGAGTAGGATTTACAGATTTTAAATACGAGCTGTAAGTTAAATAGAATCAAAGGAGATTGCTACAGGTTTCAGAATATCTAAGCAGGCTTTACATGGAATATTGAGGTCGAAAGTAGAGTTGCAATTTCAGCTAGGAAGGTTAAATAGAACCAAACGAGGTTCATATAGGCTTCAGAATATCAAAGTAGGTATTAAATGAAATTTTCAAGTCGAAGGTAACATCAAAATTTCGACTCGGGGATATTCGTGAAATGGAGCACGCGGAACTCGCGGCAATCTGTATCGCGCGCGCGGTTGTGCGTCGTTGACGTATAAAAATGACATATAAAATTTTATGAAAACTCCAGCAGATAAACGTGACAAACTATTTGTACAGTTATTTAAGGAACGAGCGATATAATACGAATTATAAATTTATTTCGGGGCAATCTGTGAAGTAGCTATCGCGCAGACTGTAGATTCGGCGCGTGTTCGGAAGCTCTCCCGAGTTATGGATCGCGAACTGCGTACGGCGAGATGGATGGGCCCTCTCGTATCGCGAGAACATATGCAAATCGAATTCGACTAAATAAATAAAATTCAGACCCACGCTCGGTAACTCGGCGAAGATCTGTATACGTCGATGATGAATGGTGAACGATGGCGTCGTGTTGAATTTCGCATCTCGAGATGACTCGAATCGCGATGTATCTCGGGAGATCTCAAGGAGAGAGAGAGCGTACCGGCGCTCGTGTGTTCTCCCGCTCGCGCTCTCCTCGCGCGATCGCATGGCGCGATTTGAATCCCCGTTTACTTTGCTGAAACAATTTCCCCCCGGTCTTCCGGCCGGCGGCGTACAAGGCGGGGTAAGTTTTGCACGTTTTCACGACCGCGCCGCTCAGCACGGAGGGAATTAATTTTCAATTAGGTCGGGCACGTGACTTCCGCGTTCGTGATCAAACGAAGAGTCGCGTCGGGGCCCCTCGCAGTTATCGACTCTATGCGGCTATGGCAAATATTTTCGTTGAGATAACACAAATCGTATAATGAGTAACTGTTTATCTTGCACGCGTAAGAGATCGCGCAAACGGAAAAATGTAGAGGCGGCACGCGAAGATAAAATCTGAATTTATTTATTATACTCTTCATGAAAAATATGAGACGAAGGAAGGACTTTTATCTGCCTTATAAGAGTGTTTGAATTCACGCAATACGTGCATCTTTTAAATATTATGAGCAATAGAAGCATATAAATATTAAATATACTGATAGAGAGGTATAGTTGATTTCGGTGTCTAACGTGTTTTTTAGCGGTAGTAACATGCATGTTACTATCATTGACATTGTAGTAACATTTACTAGAAAAATGGTTCTTCTATTTTTGTAGTTAAAAAGTACGTTTGGTGCCAAAACTAACTATAATTTTCTATCAGGTATATAAATATAGTGCAATGACGCAGTTTCCCAAAATTTTCAATTTTATAGCAAACCTAGTTCGCTTACGGGTTACTACATAATTTTCTACGGCCCCCCGGGTGATTTTTATACTATCGATTACGGATGTAGTAATTGAGTGATTTTGATATAGTCGATCGTATAAAAATCGTTTGGCCGATCGCAAAAGATAACGTGGCCGAACGTGAGTTCGTTGACCCATCTTCAAAAGTTTTCGTTAAATCAACGAACGTTTTTCACCTCTGCGCTTGTCGAAGTATATTATTTAGTCAATTTCGCGAAGTATATTATTCAGTCAATTTCGCGAGTGATACGGCCGAATGACTTCTCCCGAACGCTGTAGCGCCGAATTACGATGATAATTGATACGAACGTTCCACGTTTCACTTACGTGGCGCAGCAACGAGTGGAATTGCGGCGCAATAGCAGAATCGATTGAAACGGTTGCATTCGCGGCCGTTCGAGCGAAGAATTACTAAAATTTACTCGCGCTCAGCGTGTAGAATATCGCGTGTGTTTACGCCGGGACAATACGCCAAGAGCCGTAATCCTCCGAGCGATTAATCACTTAACGAACTAATAATTAGATCCAATGCGGCGACTGGTAATGCTTTCCTATATCGTTTGATGCGATTCACGTGTGTGGAAACACGAGGAAATCTCATCCGCCTTATTCGTTTTTTTTTTCTTTTTTTAACAAAAGCGTAAATGTCTGTTTTTACCCAACGAATGACAAGTGAGAAAAAGATCGCCCGTTAAAAAATTATATTATTGTCGATACTTATCCGAGCTTTTCGGCTGTGCAGCAATTCTCGAATATTCGAACGATTCTCGTTGACACTTAGCGCTTGTCGACGATGATGATTTCCTCCGTCTCACTCGTTTCCCGTTCCCTGTAATCGTCAATCTCCGTTTTTTTCGAGAGACACCCTCTCTCGTTATGGGCTGTCGCACATGCGTCGATCCACAATCAATTACCGGATTTATCGCGTACCGCTACCGGCGTGTCGTGTGTACCAGTGTGCTCGATGTCTCTAATAGCGTTAATTGGCACGCCGGATTATGAGAGACATTCGCGTTCGGGCGGGCGCGACCGAATGCTCAATTAAACATCCGCCCTGTTGTCCGTGAGCACACGTTGCAGCACTCGGTGCAGCTCTACCTCGGATTCGGTCCATTAATGCCTTCCGCCCCGAAATATCCGGGGCGCAATTAAAACGGAGAATTTCGGGCGTCACGCGCCGAGAACCTCGACCGGTGCCGCCGTCGCTGTCGATTCCGCGGAGTAAAACGCGAACGAGCGGAAGACGAGAAACGTAAAAGGGCGGAAAGGGCGGCGAGCGCCCGCGGACAGATGGAGGGAAATTTTCGAGATTGCGGAAAAGCGCGCTGGAAAACCGTGACGGTCGCAGCACCGCGCTGCGCCGCGAGCATGTGCCACTGAAAGTCCCGTCATGATAATTTCGTCGCGCATTAAGCTTGTAATGGAGCCGATTATTTCGCGGAGATTCCAGAGTGCTCCCGTGGAATTTCATTTTCGGCGACGCTCAATGGACACGCCGCGCTAAATTCCGTTAGGGTGAGGGCGAAGAGTTGAAAGGAGCGGTCATTCGGGTCGGATACGAACGTTTCTAATATATCGTACAACGAAGGAGTCGGGGCGGGAATATTTGAAGAAAATTTGAAAAGTAAGCTTGTGAAATAGTTTACAAAACAAGAGAAGGAGGAATATACACAGATCGTAGTGTATAGTCTGAATACTTAATGTGTTGAAGCGATTTTTGAGCGAAAATTACAAAAAGAACTTTTTCAAGCTTAGAATATCATATGTTCTTTTCTACACGCGATTTAATGTATTATATAATTGCCACGATTTCTAAATATCGGTTGTAACATCGTCGTCTTTACATTTAACGATCATGACGCGCGAATATATTGACACGATTCGGGTGACTGAAAGATCATCATTACTATTACGCCGGCCTGTGTGGACCATTAATGACATCCAATATTTTTCCGTGAAACTTTTCAAGCGATTCGCAGATACGTCGGCGATGAGAAAAATTGTCAACCGGTATTTTCAGCACGAGCTTATACGAACAACTATAATAGCGGGGATCTCTGATTTCATATTTATGGCGAGTTGAACGTTTTTTGAAGTTTCGAACTTCGCGGAAGTAGTCGCGTCACATGGATTTTCCGCGTAGAATCGCAAGTAGCGCGAGCATACCGCGGCGCGCCACCGCTACCGGGCGGAATCACGAAGAGAGGGAAAGAAATTTGTCAGGATTGCGGGAAAGTTGGATAACCTGACGCTCTGCCAGGATTCTAGCATTCGCCATGCTAGCGCATTCGGCCGCGCGGAAAGTATTCCGCTGCAATAACTCCGCCGACAGTGATTTAAGCGCGTAATTACGGGGGGTTATTGCAGGCACGGGAGGGCCCCTGTGCTTCTTTCTTTTTTTCGCGAATTTAATATGCATAACGGCGAAGTCTTATGCGCCACGTTAGAAACCGCGATCGTACGAGTCGCGATCGATTTCAGATAGACAACTGAAATACTACCACGTGGTGAATTGCACGTGATTAATTGCATCGGGGATAACAATTTGTGCGTACGGTAGGTAAATGAGATGCGGGGAAACTGAATTTGCGCTTCTCTTGCAGTTGACAGATCTGTCCGTATTCGTGTACAGATCTTATTTGATTTCGCAACGAACGCCGGATTATTCGCAAAGGCGAATCTGACCGCAATGAGAAAGAAAAAGAGAGAAAGGGACGCGTGGCATTTTTGGGAGTCGCCTCGCGGTGAGTCAGACTTTACGCTGAAATTTGCGCTACGTCGTAGCCACGATGTTATCCGGGTATTACGTCGTCCCCCGAACGTTTTCTGGCGTAATAATTTCTGCGAGAGTTAAGTTCCTAATTGAGAGGGTTGTCGGGCGAAGATAGCCTGCTTTCATATTCCGCCGTAACTTTACGTACAAAATGAAATTGCTTTTTGAAGGCACTGCAATTTATACGGATTGCGAGCTTTGCCGCGTCTTTATAAGGCATAAAATGAATATTAAACCGCGGGCGATTTAATCCAATTAATTCGCCGGGCGTACACACAGCCGTCTGTCTGCGTGAATCCGCGCGAGAAAAAGTATCGGGAAATATCAATGAAATCATTTGTGTTCGCCGGCTGGTTTTCGCGGCTGAAGCGAGCACGTCGCAGACGCAGGATCGCGTAAGGATTAGGAATTGAATGTCGTTTCACGGCGAGCTGTGCATCCGCTGAATTTACAAACGATATTGCGCGCGTACGTCGCGACGTCTCTCGCCGCGTATAATACAAATCTATCTAGTAATATCTTCTTATGTCATCGCTCTCCGCAATGTTCTCGTATTCAATTTGCTCAAGTGGCATATCTCTCGGCGTAGTCGAGGGGAGGAGAAAAGAGATGTGCAGGTTGAAAAGCTGGAACTCTTTCCGCGATCGTTTAACCGGCGCCGGAAAGCGTTACGTGACGCGCGACTAATTGCTTTTGAGTTAGGTTTGCGCGAGGGAGCGCGCACATTCCCGATACGACATAACTCACTGACACACATCGACTTAATTAGCAATTAAAACTTTAGCAGGGACACACCAAGAGAAAGGTTCGCGCGCGTACGGCACACGTTTCCCTTGTTTCTCATCCCGTAGATGATGCCGCAGCACTGCTAATTATCCTAACGATCGCAGCACCGGCGAAACACGTTGACTTATGTCTATAAATTTAATAATCGGCCACACCCGGTCGTTAAACCCGAGTCTCTATGCATCATATTTATAGTCGTTACTTGAGACTCGTCTCACGCTCTCGATACTCGGATGAAAGTTTGCTGTTGGATCCGAGTTCTTCGCAGTTGAATAGTATGTAACGTGCATGATATTACATTTCCGATCACGATTCAACGGGAAGACTCGGATCTAACTTCAAATTCGAGTCTGCGTATCTCATTTGCGACAAGTTTCGAGTAACATTTTCACAAATATAGGCCGAACACGCGGAATCCATTGCAGTCATAAAAATCGAAAAGATTCCTTCCCCAAATTCACGACCGTATTTTATAGATTTAAAAATAAATTTTTAAATCTGTAAAATCCCTATGGAGGGAGAGAGAATATTAAGTTATCCTTTCAAGGATAAGTATTAAGACGCTGATCACTTATGTTCACCGTTCTGTTCGAAAGTAACGCAACTGCATTTTCTTCAGCTGCTTTGCTTTACTCGATATCCATATCGATTTCGTGAATTTTGCTAAATCGGCGATATCGCATCGCCGACGTCTATCGCGAATTACCCGTCTTATCTCACGAGCGGCGGTTTCGAAGTTGGCTTCTGTTTCGTGAAATTCGTGAACCGGCGGCGACGGTTAAATTCGTATCCCCGCGGTAGTGCGCGTTGTGGCCGGTAGTTACACTAGCTTGTTTTCCTTGCAACCTTCCTTCTCGTCGGCATCCAGCACCCGCCATTCCGCAAACCCGGCTGTAACACGCTCGTACGATCGTTGTCGAGGAAATGAATTTTCTTCAACGAGGGCTTCCAGAGCTCCCTCACGCTTCGTAGGTGAAACGTAGGTGCGGACGGAGAAGGGGTTGGACTTCCACGTTCTAAGCTTGGCTTCCTTCTATTCCATTTCGGTCGTAACGGCGACCGTGCAACGAGATAATAGGCGGAAAGAAAAACGTAACGCGAACGGGTGAACGTTTACGTTTATTGCGACGTAAAATTTTGTCCGCGTGGAAGCTCGTTGCGGGATAAAAGCTGTCCCTCCTTAATTTCGACGAATGCGACTCGGCGTCGATAATGAAATTACCGCGCGATTGCGAGCGAAGTGTGTGAATTAATTCCTAATTAACTCCCGAAATTACGTCTCATAATTGCGCGACGGAAACATTGTTCCAAGGCGGGATCCTCTCGATCAACCAACACGGGGGAAATGTGAACGCGGTATAGGGTAACCATAAAGAAGTGAGGAGGGTCACAATGACGGTAACATGATGCGTAAATGGCTGGAGGATCCTCCACTCCGGGCAATCTTCGCGATATATTTATGAAGCATATTTATGGATCGCTCGGCCTGGAACGTCCATTCCCCTTTAATTCTCTCTCGTGAAGTTACCCTCCCGGGTCTCATATAAGGAACGATCGTAAATCAAGGGACCCGTATCCTCTGCTGCCGGACTCGGCGATTTTCGGTTTTTGTATCGCGCATTCTGAAATGGAACTAAATATCGCGATATTAGCCGAGCGACACTGATTACTACACTGGAAACATCATCATTGGCCTCCGAATTCTTCCAACTTTCCAAATTTCTCTCGAGAGAGAAAAATTCCGAGAATATTTGAGATATTTTATATTACATGTCGGAAAGAAAGAGAAAAGGATATGGCCGAGAGATCTCTCATTAAGAGATAATTATTTCTACATTTTTTTAAAGAACTTGCCCCTCTTGTCCCTGAAACGTGTCTGAAAATTCTTGTATTAATAATTTTTTTTAAATTTTTTCTTTACAATCATTCGTTCAATATTATAATTATTAGTAATTCATGGATATGCAATAATAATAATTATTATTATTATTATAAACCTTAATTTACGAGTATAGAAAAACCTTTTAGTTTATAATTTCAATATATACCAATAATTAGTCTCGAACGATAGGTCGATGAGTTCGCGATACCGATATTATCGTGACAATAGTGACGCGTCAAAAATACGTCTTATCGTGTGTATTCGCCTCAAAAGACGTTGGTTTCCCCGTCTCGGCGACACACCAGATAAGAGGGAGATATATCCTGGGAGGAACCCGATGTCGTTCCTCTCGGTTTTTCCTTCTTTAAACGATTCCCTTTGAACGGGTCTGGCATGAATATTTATGGCCTCATGAATATTTACGATACTCCAAGGTACGTGCATGCTGGAACGCCGTTATAACGTATGTACATACATACGTACATACACGCGTATTGGCCGGAAAATGGAAATACTTCGGCGTTTTGCGAAAATGCGCGGGATTAATGCGGCGGCGCGGTATCTTGCGATGCAATCAACGAAACGCTAATCGCGCGTCATGCATTTGCGAAGCGTCTCTCGTCCGCCCCGTGGGGCTGGAACCAATTATTTACCTAAACGATTTATTCATAAAGCGACGAAGCGCGACGTTCGTGCCATTTTATTCATAAAAAAGACGCGAAGTGACATTCAACGCCCATTTTACCGTCGATCGCTCGACCATCTCTGTGTATCCCCTGATTACATTTTCCGATACTTCCGTGTTAAGTACGATAATGAGTTTTGCCAATCATAGCTTCCTGCCAATTTTAATGAAATATAGGGATTAGCACAAAATTTTTTGTTTAGTGCCAACTCGATTTGCAGTGGTGGTGAGTCCAGCTTAATAAGGGTTGTTTGCACTCTGTACGGAGTTTCTGTCTCGCGACAGTAGCAGTTATGGTGTTCGAGTGAAATGAGAATTCTAGGGAAAGTACGATATTTTAGTACCATTATCTCCGTGATTTACTTACTCATGTTTCAGAGAGTCCATAACACTATTTTCCGGCTAAGTAGAGGAACGTATAAATTTCCTTTCCGCGTAGTCGCGCGCTGCCTGGCATTTATCATCGTTCCGGTTTTCTTCCTCGTTTTGGACTTGCTGGTAGATCGCAATTCACCGATAATAACGCAAGATTAGCTCATTATGCTTTGTGCAAAATTTTCCAAATCGGCTTACGGATTTTCATTTTTGTCGTATTCTCTCTCGACAAATCTGAGCACGATTTCGGCGTATCTCGCGCTGTCTACCTTTTTCCCCAACTTTTAGAGAATCTGAATATTAATTAATTTCGTCAGTCTTAGTGCCAGTCGACATTTTAATTATATCGTGTGTTCATTAGTATAAACAAATGCTTTCGGATAGTTGGGAAGTTCTCGAGTTTCGTCTCCAATAAATGAGCGCTGCGAAACGCGTAAGTGTTTACCTCAAGTTGGAGAGTATCCTCTTGTATCGCTTGAGCTTTATAGAAGAGGAGAATATCGGGAGGAAATATTACAACTACAAGGCACACGGGTACGTTCTCTTTAGCACTCGAGAGCATTACGTATCAATTGATTCTTCAATCATTTCAATTTCCCAGCAAGCGTCTCTCTTTCTGTCCTCCTCTCTTTTTTCTTCTCTATTTTGTCCTACTTCTCTTTCTCTATCTGTCTCTCTTTTTTTCAACGCCTGTGAAATTAATTTTCTCACTCTGCCCATGTCGAGCCAGAGGCATGACACAATTTCTACATTCATTAAATATATATCAGATCACCGTAGGGCTGTATACTTTTTTATGCAAACGCTATGATCTTTAGAAATGTAATTTTGCCATACTTGACATTGTAATTGCACAATTTTTTCTTACTTTATATTTAATTCGCATTTTACGACGGAGCGCTCGACGAGTCACGGTTTTAATGGCGTACTCCCCGATGAATTTCAAATCGATCTTTTTCTTAATGAAAAAGCGGAGTTATCTCCATCGAGTAATTTTAAAATGTCTTCTGCGGTTGAAGCTTCAGAGGAGATGAATAAACAACAGAATCAATTGCGCTCGTTAATTTAAAATAGATCTTCGATGGAATCTTGATTCGAGGCTTACGTGTAAAAAACGTCAGGGTGAGAGGCGCAATGTTGAGAACGATAAAGTTGCGACGAACAGTGCCGCCCGTCGGTATTTTCGCCGAGTTAAAATCGACCTCGAGCCACACCCGGCATCGAATCTATCGTTAAAATTACGGTCGCGAGTTGTATGTTGTTATATTACACAGAATCAATCTATTCCTAAAAATATTTTGCTACATTGCGCTCGACACTCAATTAAAATCGCAATAATTGGGTAATCTGACAATAATCGCATTATAGCCATGGTCTAGTTAATTATTATTACACGCGAACTAATTCGTCGCCATGGAAATAGTGCATAATATGCAGCGCGGCTGTAGAAGTAGTAAATAGTACGCGTCTGACGCGACTGTGATGAAACCCTCTTTGAGCGTTCCTCGTCATCAGCCCTGAGAGATTATTGGACACTGCCGGCTATCTCATATCGTGGATCTTAATATTCCAGCAGGCAATGACGCGGATCCACGGTACATAGAGGCTGATTACGACTGTCCCTTTGACTCGGCGAAAGCCGCTCTTAATCACCGACATCAATGTTACCTACGTATCCGATTAAATAGTTTGATCTACCGGGATGCATAAACGAGCGCGGATCCTCCGTTTAATGCTCTTTACAAAGATACCGCGTCGATCATGCGCCGGATATTCCAAACGTTGGACATTAGAATTATCAACGGACGCGAAACGTTTCAGAATCACGTCGTCGTGCGCGATTACACGTCTTTCACGTGCGCTTCGCTCCGTCCTTCGGGACTTTTAAAAACGTGACCTCACTGGGTCGAGTCTTCCTGCTTTTATCTCGCGTCGTGTGCGTAGAACACGTAATCCCGAGAATCGTTACCGAAAATGTCCGCGAGGAGACCGGAGTCGCCGCAAATTTTGCAGTCGCGGAAGAATGAGGGAAAAAAAGAAAAGAGAGAGAATACACACATCGACGTTCGGCGCCACGGATTTCTATCGAGGCAACGATTGTGGGTCTCGCGGTTTACTCGGGCGGAAACATCGCGTTCGATCGTACACCCCGGAGAGATTCGGCCCGATCTCTTCCCCTTATCCGTTGAATATCTCCTCTCGCTATTTGTCCGAAGGAGGGTCGCCTACTACGAATCTCCGGTGTGCTTTCGCGCGCGCGAGTACGTAACCGAGCGTCTTTTCGCGAGCCGCCGCCGCAAGCCCCGGGAAGTTGCAAAGTGCGGCGGAACGAGGGCGAATGCTAAATTTTCGCGAAAAGCCCCGTCGAGCTGCTGCGAGAAGCCGAGTGTACGGGCGTCGAGTTGCTCCACGCTGCATCCAGCGAAAAGTAAACTGCAAGATTCCGCAATCTCGGTAAAGAGCACCGGAGTATTTTTATAATAAGCCAGTCAGCCTTCGCGGATTAACAGCGGCATGATAAGTTTCAGGCTCAATTACAGTGACTATCGAGAGATTTAGATTTACCGATGAGGTATTTTACCACGTTGTTACTTTTCAACATGGAACCGTTAATTTAACGGAGAACGTTCATTCCTCGAATTTGGTCAACTCGATTATCGTCCGAATCGAAATTTTGGCTCTGTGTTAAATTTTTAATTCTACAATATAGTAGAAGGTAAGAATTGAATTTCAATTCTAATAATATAACCCCTACTTTGATCCCGATGTCTTAAATTTCCTCGATTTTTTACATAAAATCGGACAAATCGAGGTCGATAATTCACCGTGCTCTTCAGCTTTCGTGCACACCGACTCGTTTCGTCGTAATTCGTTGACCGATTCACTCTTTCGACCGGAAACTGCATTTCCAGTCTCTTTTGTTCCTCCGTCGCCTCCCTCCCGCTGCAACAAATTCACGATATGCACGCTCTACGCTCGCAAATCGAGTTAATATCGAGGAGTACCGCGCCGGTTCGCCTAATTCAATCATCTCACGGTAACCAATGTTTCCTACGTAACCTCGCGTATAGAGAACTATCTTCGGTTTACGTTGTTGTCCGCGTGAGTTACGCGGCGAGGCTCGATCGATCGATCGCCCCCACGAATCTCGAATTCGTACACATTCGAACGCGTCCGACGCTTAAAGAAACACGTCGCATGTACACTTATCGAAATTGCATTTGGGAGATACGTTCTCGCGAGGGCGGCCGCGCAATCCTCATACAGCCGGAGCTTGTAACGAGCGAGGAGAGGTCCGCTCGCAGAATCCCGAATAACCGGTCTCCAAACAATCCCGAGGTATCTCCGGCAGCATGACGCCGGTACCAGATAGGTAGCTGTAGTAGCGCCCGGTTAATACGAGCCACAACGAAATCCTGTCGCGCACACGCGATAAGCCGGCCGCTTCTCCTCATCAGCATGATAAATAAACGCGAAAGTAAATATAAGTGTACCGCGACTAGTGAATATCCCCCTTAGATCGAGATAAGCGCGCACGGAGTACACGTACCCGCCGTCGGGTACATAATCTCCGCCACCCAGCCGCGTCCACGCGAGCGAGAGAGAGGGAGGGAGAGAGAGGACGAAAGGTATCGTTATCATAGAAATCGCGACATTACGCGGCATATGGCCGCACTGTATTAGTAAGCAGAAGAGGGGCCGAAGAGCTCGCCGGATTTCATCTTTCTCCCCTTCATCCCGCGTTCCTTACCCCCGCCTCGTCATCCCGTCCTATCTCGATCCCGTCGACTCTTTCCGCGTGTCTCGAACACCTTTTTACATCCGCTCCTACCTCCTACCTCCCCCCAATCTCCGACGGCAGCGACGGCTCTTTTGTCGGAAATTTATCCACTCAGATATCGGCCATGTCCTCGTAACTCCGGGATTTCCTATCGTCTCTTTCCTCCCTTTTTCCCCGTCGCTACCGTCGTCTCTGTTTCTCGATCTGCCTGTCGGTCTCTCTTCCTCGCCCCTTTGCCGCGACCCCAGAGAGATTCGTGGGTTGGATCTTTGACCGTTCGCCGTCTTTGCAGCGTCTCACCGTCGACGTTCCGGACTCGAGAGCTTCCACGCTCGATCTTGCTCCGTTGCGTCTCCGTGCCCTCGCATTGGTTAATACAACTTGCACTCTGCATTTTCTTCTTATTTCGCAATGCCTCTTTGTTCTGTGATTGAGTAGCGTCTCTTAATCTTTCGTTTGGCTTCCCGAGTTGATCTTTAGTTTAACGTTAAATCGGGTCATTCTCGTTTGCACGGAAACAGAACCTCCCGTTGCTGTTTCTTGGGAAGAGGACAATATTGAAGAAAATAGCCTAATGGAATTCCAACTCGGCGAAGATCAAAAGGTTAATGGCGTACAAATTGTAATTTTACGTTCCCCTGCCGCAGTCGGTTTCTTCCCATGTTCCATCTTGTCGAACTTTTCTCTCTTCGGCTTCGCTTCCGTAGGCGGGCCTCGGTAGAAATTTATCCACTTACTTATCCGACGTACCGAAGCTCCGCGGAGAATATCTTCCCTGTGTGTAGCCGTAGCACCGGTCGAAAATTCAATTTTTGACTGCGTTCGACATCTTTACTACTTCAAAAGGCCCGCTTTCTCTCTCTCTCTCTCTCTCTCTCTCTCTTCCCTTCTTCTCTCTCTCTCTATCTCCATCTTCGTTGAAAACTCGCGCGGTATTATTAAAGTAGTAAAAGAACATGCTTTCACGGAACGAATATCGTGAGGAATTTAATTTAACATTTTTTAGTAGCTTCCATCGCTCGTCGCCGGTACCGCTGTTAGCTTTCATCATTCTTTTACGCTAATCCATATTTGTGAACGTTTTTTCCAGCTTGCAATGGAGCCGGTTATCATTTAATTTGATCGCTGTTAAGCCTGTCGGATTTAAATTTGAAGTATGAATTTTCTAAAACATCGAATTCCTCGCATCGATTTTGCCCGCAGCCCATTTCTTAATTCTGCATTTCTCGTCAATTCTCGTAATATTTTCACTTGAGTCATCTTTCTTTTTTAATTTACAGTATATGCGTGTGAAGTTAATACCGCTATTTTGCAAATAAGAGGGGACGAAATTGTGTTGAATTTTGATTTTTTCGGAAAAGCAAAATGACGATGCTGGAAAAAAATCAATTTTTTTATTTGCCGCTTTGCTTCTTAAGATAATCGATTTTTTTTTATGGCACAACGTAATACAACTCAGTGTAATTTCGTTTTCTTTCTGTTTGCAAAGTGGCGATGCTAACTAACTTTATATACATTTATAATATTTGATCGCGACAACGTGAAATAATTCGCGCGCGAGGATCGCAGGTAGAATTCCGAAGCGAAACTTTGCACTCGCAGAACCGCCGCGTGAGAGAGAGATTCGTCGGCAGAGATCCGTTGCCAGATTTTAATGCAACCGCACAGAAAAGTCAACCCCAAGACGAATCGGCTGCCGAAGCCCCGGCATGACTTGCGAGGAGCTCTGGATTCGCTCTTTCTCTCCCTCTTTCTCCCTTTGATATCGCGCCGTCTCTTTTCTCTCCTTCTCTCCTCCATCTCTCCCACCATTCGCCGTCGCTTTTCCACCGTTCTTTTTTCTTCCTGCGGCGTAAGCTTTTTACTCGCGGAATTCTCGTCGCACAGGATGAGCCCGGAGGTTATCTACTGTCGATTGACCGGTTCTGGAAGCACGCCAAATCCTTTGGCCATCCTCCGCGCGGCCTAACGGCTCCCTTTATCTGCCTCTCCTCCTTTCTCCCACTTTCTCTCTCATTCCCTCATACCCTCTCAATTTCTCTCTCTCTTTCTCTCCCTTTTTCCTTCTCTCTCTCTCTCTCTCTTTTTCTCACCCTCCTCTCTGCTTCGTGCCTTTTTCGCACCATCTTCATTTCTTCTTCGAGCCTGAAGGTTCCTCCATTACTGGCGTCCTTTCTTCCCTCGTTGTTCTCATTCGCGGCCTTTGTCACCTCGCGCTGTTCTTGACGGATACTTTCTCGTTTCCCCTCCCTTTCCCTTTGTACTCTCCCCCTTTCTTTTCTCGTGATTTTGTCTCGAGAGTCTTTGCTGCATTTTTCTTTCTTAATAAAAACTTCTCCCTTAAAAAAAAAAACACTTGCCATCGCGCGTGTATGCTCCTAAGAAATATCGTGCAACTCGAACTGTGCAATACACATGACATATCTCACTCTTTTGTTTATTAACCTTAATTTCTTCGGTGCTGAAATTTTATTCTGTGTCAAAGAGAACGTTTAATACGACCGACATTACCGCGGTATTAAAGTCTCGCTTCGACGTGGATCTTGGCCGGCGTTGTCGTTCATGTAATACAAAACACCGCAACAAATTATTCCCGTTTCGTCGTTATCGGGAGGGATGAAGGAGGTGGCGATTTAACGAGCTCGCTTGGGGCGCGCTGCGACGATGGTTCTACGATGCTTCTCGTCTGGCATCCAAATTTCTTCCCGCTGACTCGTTTCGCGTTACCGCCGTCTGGACGGTCTCACAGGCAAAGAACTCGCGGCCAGACTCGTCCGCGTTTTTCTACTCATCGCTCAAAGCCGCGTGGATATACGTCCGACACAGTCCGCCGAGCGGATCTTCGCCAGGTCGAGACTTTTCGCGTATCTTTTAGCGTATCTTTTCTAACTCGCTATCTCCTGACCGCGTCTTTATCTTTAGCAACTTGTTTATTTATGGCTGCGTGAAATGCCGAGAGAGAGAGAGAGAGGGAGAGATATCGCGAGCAAGGGTTCAATCGATTGGCGCTAATCGTGATTAATTGCTTTAGCGTTACCGGGGAGAGGAGAACTTTGTGCCTGCTTAATGCTGAGATAAGGCGCTTCCTTGTCCCGCTTCCAAAACGAAGATATAACCGACGTATAATGTAATATTAATTACCAACCTCTTAAGTATCTCTCCACAACTGTGATAAAAGAAAAGAAAAAGAAAATGGATCATTTTTAGTCAAAGCTTCAATTATCGACTCTAAGCCGGTGTTACGTCGGGGGCGGTCGCAGTGTACACGAAGTGTAATATTTCCGATCGGTCGCTACGTAAAGTTCGATAATAATGGCTTAATTGCAGGTGTCTTGCGGTGCGACTCAGGGAGAAGTCCGCGATATCTCGACGTGTTTCATTCAAGTGTTCGGCGATTATACGGATCGATCGCGACGCGCCCGTGTCGCTTGCTTAATTATGCCGAAGTATATCGGCCGGTTGTACGCTCTCTTAAGTAACTCCAACTCGGTTAATTTAATCGGACAAGTCCGGCGATAATCGCGTGCTCGGAGCGTAATATTGGCAGCAGATGTCGTCCGATGCGATGCGATAACGTCACGATAACGATTGCACATTACGTTTACGAATCAATATCGAGCGCGCGGTATCGAATTATGGGGAAACCGCTCGCGTGCACACACACACACACACACACGCATAATCTAGACGACATTAGATCTCGTTATGCGATATCGATGCGCTGCCATTGTTCCATCTAACACGTGTGTCACAGTTCCCGTCGCGCCTTCGATTGTATTCGCGTCAGCGAGCGAAAAGTAAGCCGATTTTTAACCTCGCCCCCTCGAACATCTCGCGCGACAACAATCGCGTAACCTCCTCAGTTTTATCAGAGGGGGATTTAAATCTCCCCGGAAAGGAAACACGGAGCCACTCGAGACAGCGAGAAGGCACGGAGCCAGGTGAATATTTTCCGAAGCGCGCGCGTGCGGAGCTAATTAATGACCCGGGCCGGTCTAATTTATCGCGGTGATACGCAGCCGGATAAAGCGGCGAAAGAACACCGCGGCATTGTAGCGTATCCGCATTTATACTCTCGTTAAATAAATTCGCTCGGGGGCGGTGCGGGAGGAGAAGGTGGTTCTACGTGCCTCCTAACGTACGCCGAAAAGCCCGGAAGCCGCCCGCAGGTAAATGGTCGAGTGGATTCTACTCTCTCTCTCTCTCTCTCTCTCTTTTCCTCTCTCGGTATGCATGTTCGGTACGTGCTCGCGCGCTGTTACACTCTTTTCCGACCGCGCGCAGCGGGTGTTCAGTCACGTGTACGTGCTTACGCTTATAGGTGTAAGCGCTTATAAGTCCGCAGACACTTTCGCGCGAATTCTTGAGCGAACTTATCGGCGTCGGGCTGCTTATAAAATTTCGTGCAGCCGCCCATTTTCCGAGAGAGGAACACGAACGAGCTCTGTCTTCTTCTCTCTCTCTCTCTCTCTCCCTCTCTCGTGTTGCGAGAGTTGTTGAATGGTGCGGCTTGAAATGCGCTCGCTTGTTTCGCCGCTCGTACGCGGAATAGCACTCTCCGGCGCAAAACACCGTACGCCGTGCCATTAAAAAATCAATATTTAATTAAGCGTATCTCCGGGGAAGCGCGCGGAAGGTGAATCTTTTCAATGGCGCAATTACGGAAAAGCCAAGAGGGGATCGAGCTTATGTGATCTCTCTTGTTCCAAGAAGAAGAAAGAGACGCGTTCCGGTGTGAACGCCCGCGGAAATTCGGAGCCTCGATTAACGTCGGCTAACGTTATTCGACATTATCCGATACAGCGGGGCGCTAACGATAACACGATACGCTTCTGGAGGCGCCGAACGTGAGAGTTTCAGACCCACCTCCCCGTTAATTTATCAAGAACGGCTGGAGTAACGCTCCGAGTAATGTTTCTCGAGTAAACGCAATCCGGAAGAGCGATAACATCTCCTCCGCCCCTCCTCGTCACGGATAAACCCGGGGAATTCCTCCGCGATAGAACCACCTCGTCGTCGTCGTCTTGCGTTACCGCGAGAACCGCCTGGGTCTCGCGGAAATCTTCGCAGCGTGTGATCGCGCGTATATCGGCGCGAAAATGGAAACAGACGCGCTTCGCTCCGCCATCGCATACTCGCACCTAGTGCGCGTTGCGCCTCCGGGTCGCATCAGTTAAATAGAGTGCCGGTGCCCTCCGGTGGCCATGCTGGTTACTTCCAATTTCCGCCGTCTGTGTGGCGCTACTTCGGAATTCGGCTGCTTTCGCTCGTAGCCGCGCGCTTAATTAGACGTACGAGCTCTCGGCGCCGGGGGGAGGGGGGGGGGCGTTATGCGTGGCACGTGGTGGTCCATAGCGGCGCGATGCGACGTTTAATAAAGTCCGCCGGAAGTTACTTTGTAATTAACAATTAGGGGCAGCTGGAGAGAGCGGCGGCGGGATGAAGGGAAGGACGAGGAAGAAAGAGGTGGGAGAGACGACAGGCGACGGTCGAGTCGGGAACCGGGATGAGACAGGGGGACGAGGAATGCAGGTCGCACAAATTAACCCGTTTGAAATAATTACGAAGTAGCGGCGCGGTTATGAGGGCAGCCCGGGCTAAACGGGCGAGCGCGGGCTCGCTGTTTCAACCGGAGCTTTTTTTCTTCCCATTTCACGGGAGGTCGCGCGGAGTTCCATCCTGAATCTTGTCGACGCCTGTTTCCGCGCTGTACCGACTTTTTTTTGCTTTTACGAGAAATTGTTATCTCGATACGTGTGCATGGACGGACGGACGCGATACGACCGGACGATTATTTTACGCGAGAGAGATTATAATTGTCGTTATAATCTTTATTACCGCTACCGCTGCTGCACCGCCGTTGTTCTCGTGGGTGTTATTGTTATTGCCATAGTTTCTCGCAAACGATGCCGTGGTAAAGGATCCTGATTATTATGATGCTTGATATGGTGGAAAAGGGAAGAAATCATTATTTTCCTGAAAAAAAACGGAATAGATTCCGATGAGAAAATTTCCTACGTGGGTTGTCGTCCTGATGAATTTCGGAGATACTTGAAAAGTTTGGCCCTGTGAAAACATTTTCCGACGCTGTCTTTTTCACATCTTGCGGTAATGAATTCCACGGTGTAACCGCGGAATAACTAAAAGATTTTTGACATATGCTGGTTCTGCGTCCAGGAAAGCAAGCACTTTGTCCATGTTTGATTCAGTGCGCGTTCCCTTCCACCCCGGAACTACCTCACACAATTCATCCGCTATGTAATCTGGCTGTTCGGTCGAAAGCACAGAAAACAAAAAGCATCCTACAACACACGACCTCCTCTTTCCAACCGTGAGCCACTGCAAGGCTTTATACTCGTCATGACGCAAATTGAAAATGAAGTACATTGCAGGAATTCATCAAGTAATCCCAGTTCCAACGACTGCTGCTGAGTAAGATCGCTGTAAAAATCATACAGCAGTAATTAAACATTGGAAAAATCAGAGAGGATACTAGTCGGATTTTCATCCTTGCACAGAGAGGCAATTCTTTTTATATTTAAGCTCCCGTAAAGCTCTATTGATTTTGTTTGAGATTGCACAAATATGTGGGGGAGAGAGAGAGAGAGAGAGAGCGCGGACGCGGTGTGTGCCCGCGTAATTTGCAAACAGCGGTGTTCCTTGACGCGAAACAGCGGCTCGTTTATCGCTCGCACGACCGACGAAACAATTCTTTCCGGCATCAGCCGCCGGATCGAATTATGGCGTGCGGCTCTCGGAATCGAAACGTTGGCGGAACGAAATCACGGGTGCGAGCGAGCAGACGCGTATTGTGAACTCGCGGAAGTACTATCGGGTTTAATTAAGCAATCACGCGTCGGCCGCAAATGATCAATCCGCGAGTACAGGTGGCTTTCCCCTTCCCGTCGGCCCGCCGCCCCCGCCTCTTCTAGATCGAGGCTGATTTTCACCGGAACGTACTCTCGTCCGCCAATCGTGTGCCTGTAATCAATTCGTCGAGCGGTGGGTCGCGCGACGAACGGCTCGCTCGTCGCGCGACCCATAATGCCCGTTTGTTGCATCCCAATTATGTACTTTGCCGGAATTATACTCGATGCCGACGGACGCGCATCGATATTCTCGCCCCGTGTTTTCCGGCCGCCGCCCCACCGACCTGTTACGAGGAGGAGATTTAGCGCGGGGTTGCGTCGAATCGCGCGGAATTAAAACGAGTCGGGTCGATCGCCGTGTGAATCAAACATTGGCCCTTGCCAAGCGCCGGTTGGGCGCAAGTACGTGGCCCAAGGCGCCGATCGCACGTTGCTGCTCGTGTCGAACTTTTGGGAGCTTTGCTTGTCCGAGCGTGACAGGGTCTCAATTATCGGAGTGCGGTTTAACACGCGAAGACTCGCGGACGTTCGAACGTCGCTGAATAAAACACCCGATCTTTCGCTTTTACGGTTTCGGCGTGGAAGAGAGAAATCGATTTGATGTGCATTTCTCGCTGGGATGAGACTCTCCGAATCTTTAATAAAACAAGAAGAGCTCTGAGCAGTACCGGCTCATACTCAACGACACGGGTTTAATTACAATTAATTACAACAATATTATCAACAATATTCATCTGCAAAGAGCGGCTTTAAAAGGAGAGTTTCTGAAAAGGTCTTCGGAGAAAGATGAATGTAATTTTTAATTCCCCAGTTATAACTCTGTTTTTATTTCATTTCAATAGTGGAACGTAAACGCTTATCGAACGATATTCCTTCATATTAACGTGAATTGTTTCATTCTATTCTAGTCTAGCATATTGCACGTGTTCGCTAATTAATTTATATAACGAAAGTACCATTATTATATGAGGAATGCCTGGAAATTTAAAATCTTTAACGCGCGCGCAGAATAATCGTATAATTGTGTCGGAACGGGCCGAACTACATATATTGAATCACAGCATAATAGCCAATTGTTCCATCTATAGCGAAAATGATCTACTTGCAGTATTGTCTGCGAGCTATCGATTGACCGCATTGTGCGCGGCTGACATCATTACGCCATATATTACTAGAGTAGCGTGCTAATTAGGTGCCACTTGATAATCAATAAAACCCATGATAATGTTCCGCCGAATGATCCGTCTTTTTCCGCGGTGGCCGCCCACAACGATTGGCGGCGTCTCGACTTTTCCGCGCGAAGGTCTTGAAGAATCAGCGGAAACGGTTAGGGGTGACGTCGCTTTTTAACGGAAATTCCTCTCTTTCCGCGAATTTATAAGCTTCGATGCCTCGATGTGACGCATCTGTGTGATGAAAAGTGCGATGTGCGGGGAAACGAGGTCGACAGCGTGAGAAACAGTGCGCGTTGACGGCGAATCAATTTAAACGTTTCGAAAACCGAGCGAAAGGCAGCTGCGGTTTTTGTCCGATTTACCCTGCTCGTCGACTTACGAAAGGACGATGAAGAAGCTGGCAGGATATCGCGGCGGGACGGACGATCGAGAGGGGAGGGGACCAAATCCTCGACGACGTCTCTCATGCATAATCCAGGAGTTTGTATTTCCTCGGTAAGAGACGCCGTTGCGCTTCCGGGATTAAGTAGATACTTTTGTTTCCGCGTGCGTTACTGCGGCACTGCGCGGTTCCAGCAGAATCTCTGCCATCACACAGCCCCGAGGTGACGACTTGTCGCGATGAAAATTATGCGATTTGCCTAATTATCCGTGCCGATTATTGGATAACGCGATCCAACACAGCGTCGCCTGATTCGCCGTCCGTGGTGATTCAGAGTCCTTATTTTTTAACGGGTACATGCGATGAAAATTCAATTGCTTCATTAATTAGCGAGAAATTCGCGACCGTTATTGCAACGATACGAGATGGTCGTCGCTACTTCAGTGCTCGAGCACGCTGAAAAGAGCACTTGCTCGCGATATTTTCATTTCTGACGACCTTTTATGGCCATAGAGCAGCATGGGGGGTAGGGAGGAGAGAATAGTTGCTAGTAAACCGGACAGAAAGACGCTTCATTAAGCCGCTCGCATTCACGGGGGATATATGCATTTCCAAGCGTTTTATGCATTTTCTAGACGCCCCCTTTCATATGTTGTTCAAATACGGCCGTATGTACTCTTCATTATGAGAAATATCAGCGACCCAAAGAATATAAAGCGCCGGTGTGCGGTTTTACGATCTGGATGCGCTTTTCGCAAGTGCATAAATTTGCCTTGGTAAAAATTTACCGCTCTCCAACATAGAGAGAGGGGGGAGGGGGGGGAGGAAGAGGCCGGAATTAAATACATATCCATAAATTGTCGCTTCGACGAGATGAAACGCGCTGCTCGGCTTCTTTGTCTTTAATAATTCCGACAAACGCGCTCGATCGACACCATTAAGCGGCCATTATCGACCGGCGCGTTCACATTTCCCGCATTAGTCCGAAGCTCGCAATTGCAAAAATGTTCTGCCCGCCTATTTTACGAGGACGCGTAATCAAGCCGACGCGCGATTCTGTTTACGAGGAATGTCGGCGGTACGTATTAATGATATCTCCGCGGAATTCGTTCCCAACAAAATATCCTCTCCCCTGCGCACGCTTCGCCTTTGTGATCTCGCGCGTAACGCAAGGTCCGACGGGGGGACAATTTACAAATTACGCGTTTTCCGCTCATCGCGGAAACGATCCGACGCGAAATAAATGCCACGCGGCAAATGTTTCTCGCAGTCACGCATTTTTTCATCGCGCGCTTCAGGAACGCGAACGCTCGGTCGGCAAACTCGCGCACAGGTTTCAATTATTTTATGCAAACGTCGCGAATTCGTAATTTCCCGGCCGTATCGATTAACGCGTCGCGCCATCGAGTTTACGAAAATTCTCCCTCCTCGTCGCGCCTGCCACGAAACTCATTAAACCCGCAAGCGGAATCGCCGGAACGCGATGAGCCTCGTGTAGCTCGGCGCGCGATCGATGTGTCCGATCAATTTTCCGGGCATTCTTTATCGGGGATCGAGACACGCGCGATGAACAAATTTCATCTCGCGATCCCAGCCGTCGAATTCTTTTCACCACTCCGAACATGACTTACTTTTCAATAATGGATCGCGCACTTTGCCCGAACGTGGCGCGATTTTTTGCCGCGGCCGATCGATCTGAATCTTTAAATCGGCCGTGCGCGGTTTTGGCGAACCGGGATTAAACTGAATTTCAGATATCACTGACGGACGACAGCCGAACGATTTCAGGCCGGGCACGATGTTCGCGAATAAAAAAAAAAAACAACTTTTAAGTGAATGCGGTCACGGGCTGTCAAAAATTTGCGTTCGATCGGAACAGTCGTAACACTTCGACAACAGCGCCAGCGAATTCGGTCGAGACCGAATCGAGAACGGAGATAGGCTCGCACCCGCGAAAATATTCGACGGGACAGGCGAATACGCTTTTTTTTCGCTTCTTTTTTCGATGATGTATGGTGATAAACGATGTAAATTTTTTTCAGTGAAGAGCAGACAAAACGAAAGAGAGAGAGAGAGAGATAGGCGGAGAGATAGATAGATAAATAGATAGAGAGAGAAAGAGAGAGAGGGGGGGGGGGGCAGGGGGGATCGTTCCTGCGGCCCCTTCCCAACGGGCAAAAACAAATTTCGNAGAAACAAATTTCGCGCGGTCGACGAGCAGGGCTCGCAAAACCGGACAGCCCGTTCTCTTTTGCAGTTACGCGTTTCTTTTTTTCCACTCCGGCCAGTTTCCGTTTCCTCTTCCCTCCCCCTCCCCCCCTACCCATCCCTCCCTTGACCGCCCGTTGCTCTTTTGTCTCGTTCTCCGGGACTAAAACACCGCGTATTATCCATCAAACAGGGATCAAATCGCCATGTTGGAATCTCTTTTCGAACACGCGTATTTATGAAGTAATCATTCGCTCGGCTTCCTCGTTACTTTGTAACACAGGAATCCTTGAAATTTCACGACAGGCAGCTTTGGCGAGCATGCAAAATATGTCGTAATTAGAATTATCGGCGATAGTACGCGAATGTGAAACTGGAGCGTTTTGAAAGAAGATTATTCCGGCAATTCGAGGCCGCGTATAACCGGTCAATTCGACGGAGTGAGTAATCGAATTACATTGTAATCGAATTGCACGACCCGATTGTGCGCAGCTTCGGCCTCGTTCGCGAGTCGCCGAGTATAATTTCCGATGAATCCTTGATGAGCAAAGGGCTGAGACGCGACATACGGGCTGTGTCGATTTTCAATCGCCGGCCAAAATCGCTTTTTCCCCCGCCGAGTCGAATATTCGCCGTATCGCGGATTCGCAACTTTTACCGGCGAATCCGCGATACCGCGGCGGCAGCTTCGTCTGCTCACCGACTGCGGGTGCCTCGCCAGCCTGGACGTTTTCGTCATTCGCAAGTGATTTACGTGGCCCGGCCAAGAATCGAGACCCGCGAGCGATAGGCAGAATTGCGGACGCGTTATTTTTTCGGGAGGACTTATTCATCGGCACCTGTCGTCCCGAAACCGGCTTTCCCGTCGCTAGCAGTAAAACCAAAAAAAAAGAGAAGGGAAAAAGGTGGAAAAAAGAGGGAACATCGCGTTCGTATGGCGTACATTTAATTGATCTCTCGCACGAGCGGAGGCACTTTTCGAAGATAAATTTCGGCGTTGATTGATTCTCGACGGCTACGTGCGCCCGCGCATCACCTCCGGTGATAATGCTATTTTTCTTCCGTCGGCCGACCAAGTTGATCATTTCGCAGACGCGCAATGCTTGCCGGCCGATTTATCCGCCGGCTGAAACGCGGACGATTTTATTGGGACGATTGGACCGGGACAAATTAACATCGCTGACCGATGACGCCATTTCAGCGGCGCGTGGGAACATGATAAACGCGGGGCGCGTATTTTACGTGATTCGCATATGAATTATAATGTACATAATTAAATGGTTAATTGAAACGTACGCATTTAATGACGGCCCGGGAACATCGTCGGGCAACACGGCCGCCTGGTAACGCGGACGAAATCAGTGTAAGTGTGTCATCATAAAACGTCCGGCGGACCATGCGCAGCTTTTATCGCTTAATTGCCTATTAAGGCGCAAAATTATGACGATTGTCCGAAGATGTACACACCGATGGCGGCGTATAATTTTTTGCGCGAGCGACATGATATTTTTCTCTCTTTTTTCTCCGCTCAACTCGCGCTCGATTGACGGATCAGTGATTCGTGAAATGTCGCGAATATTAAAGCGGCAAACACACACGTATCTCTTTTATATCACTCGTTATTGAGAATTGTACCACTCGTGCATTGAGAAAAAAATACTGACTTCGTCATCACAAATTTTTTTTGTAACCGATAAATATCGAAGAAAATATCACGAGTAATATTTGCTCCTGAACATTTCAACTTTTTTTTTCAGTGTACGCGTGAAAATGTTGCTTCGAAGGATAATGAATTCTTGACGTAGCAACAGAATATGTTTCCATCGAAAATTGAGGAATTCCGGCACGTGGTAAATTCCAACGTTATCATTGCCGCTAAAACGATAAATTTCACATTTCTTTCGCGCGGACACATGCAACAATTTGACGGAACAAAATATTGTAAAGCGCACCGCGCGTGAAATATTACTGTCGGACGCGTGTCGTGCGGTATCATTATTTGCGCACGCCGCACAATGAAATGATTGGTCGCGTGTGTAATTAAAAAGTATATTTAGGCGAGCACCCAAGACACGAATTAATGGTGCGAGGATGTGCGAAATGGTTTGCGGTACGAACCGGCGGACAACTATTTCACAATAAAACAGTCCGGTCGCGCCGCTGTTACCGAAATAGTTTATCGCGCTCGGCAATACATAAATATCCCATAATGGCAGATATTGTTACCGGTAACTCAAACGAACAGGCGTGAGTTTCTATTGGGCATTCGTGAATTAACGGGACCGTGGGATTTTATGTGTAACGAGAGGATATTACCGGCCGCGATATTATCTCGATTTATCGTGGAGGATTTAACAAGTTCGGGAGATTCGGAATAAGAGATTTATCGTCGAAATGTGGGGTAGAGGGGAGTGGGTTCATCGAATGAGCGAAGAATTCGTGTAATTTTGGGCGGACATGCGCGACGCGGACCAGACGCGCGAGCCGGAAGTCCATGTCGAAAAACCAAATTTTATCAGTGATTAATTTTCTCCACACCGAGAACCACGCGAATCGATGGATCGTCCGATGCGAAATAAAAAATGAATACTCACAAATCACCGTCAGATTGGCTGTCTGGTAGGTGGTGGCGAAAAACGGCCCCTCGGTGGAAACCTCGCACTTGTACTGACCCGAACTTGCCAGGACGAGGTTCCTCAGCTTTATCGAATTCTCGTTCGATTTCTTCTGCGGGCAGAAAGAATACAGGGATATTTGCTTTGCTAATGGAGGAATTTCGCAGCGAGACGTGATGTTATCGTCTAGCGGCGGATCTGGACTCCGCTCGAAGTTGGCGTTTGCGTATACGTGGCGCGTACGTGTAGCCGTGTTTTGGCGTGCGCTCGGCATTATTTTCCGTGACAATCAACGTTGAAATTGTATTCGCGAGATAATGGAATTTCCGGGGCTAACAGCGGGGCTAACAGGAAGCTTCAATCTTCCATGGAGAAAGATTACAGCGCATATAACTTTTATAACAGATATATTATCCACGAGGAGTGTATGAAATTTTCAGTTGCAACTTTGAAATAATTATAACCATAGAAGCTATAAATAATTATAACTATAACAACTATAAATAGTTACAATTATAAGAGTGATGTAATATAATTAATAAATATGCGTATCGATTGATAAGTATAATATACTTAATTAGACACTTGCCGAGGTTTATCGGAGGACACAGTTTATATCGTCCCATTGCTCGAGCAGCCGTGCACTTTGTGCTTCCGGTTTTGCCGGGGTTAATTAGATTCAATCGCGCGTCTCCATCTGTCACGATGCTCGAAGAGTCATGTTCCGCTGTCAGAATGGCGGTCGCATTGTCTTCGCGAGCCGTGCGCCGACCTACCACGTGCGACTTCATTGATAGCGGGAGGAAGGCGTTTGCGGCTTATCGATAATTCATGGCCCGTTACCGGAGCCCGAGACACGGCCTCGGCTGCTCGCATTAGGTTCGATTAGGTACATCCGCGGTCCAATTAGCTCTCCATGGTATGCGACGACGACGAAGCCGGCGCGACTCGCGGGCCCGTTAACATTTACGGGAAATCGAGCGTCCGTATCGATCGCGACATCGATTCGATCGCAGCGGAAATCCCGCCCGAGACACCGCGGCATTCCGATAACCGATGGATTCCGACGTGGCCTCTCGATCGGTCGGCGTCTCGATTTCGCTCGGACGATGAATGTTGAATTTTCGCCGTGCGGCGCTCAACTAAATAATTCTCCGCTCGCGATTCTCGAGCCGCTACGGCGAGATCAAATTTGACCTCGATGTGGTGTTCGCATTAGCGGGAAATTTCACCGTAATAAAGGAGAATGAGATCTAATTAAAGTCGAGAGCTCCAAATTGCAGATTAATTTTTCACTCCGCAGTCTTCGGCGAAAAAGGGCTAATTTCGCGTAGGGAAATTTTTCAAACGGTGCTTCTCGTGCCATTGCCTGCCGCGTCGGGCATGTTTGCGGGCTGCGTTATTTTGAAATTCCTCACGCAGGTCGACTCGAAGTGACCCTCGCGGGTCAACGCGGAGGGAAGCGGATTATGGACGGGGCTGCCTTCAATTTGACCGTCGAGAAGCGCCGAGACACTCGCATCCAGCCTGCTACCGCAGCCGATAAAAGCCGTCTCTTCCGTAATTTCCGGCTATATTAACGGCATCTCCGGACGGTCGCGTCCCCGATATTCTGATAATCCGTGCACTTCCAGACGCTGAGGAAAATGGCCGTTGGTTGTGACAGGCAGCCTCGTCCGACGATCCGGATGACTCGCGGTGGTGGCTAATTAAAGTGAATTAGAAACTTTCGTCCACCCGATCGCCGTCGCGGTGCCAAGGAGACGCGATAACCTTTAATCAGTTTGATGTATCTGTGTAGGCTGTCGTATCGGAACTGACTGATCACGATCCTCGACGTCGTCGGTGATAGAGGCTTTCTTTTTACTTTTTGAATTCACGTTTAATTGAATTTATTTTCACACGCAGATACATCTTATATTTTAACTCCGCATTTAATCGGATTTATTTTTGTATAAAGTGTGGGGTAACACGAGCAAATCATCCTTTGAAGAGGAAGGTAACAGTCATTTTTAACTCTCATCTAACAAGGTTCATGTAGCCACAAGTATACTTCAATGTCTTTTAATAATTAATGCGTTGCGGTTAGAGAATATATACGAGATCGATGTTGCGAGCTCGCGGAACTCGTCTTTTTACAGTCTTCGCCCACTTGGCGAGAGCGCGCTCAGACAAACGAGCTCGTTGCCGTAATTTAATTTCGCACTCGGTGTACTTCACATTTACGAGAAGCACCTAACGCGCAAAAGTTGGAAAGTTGAATAATGCACGGTCCGATGACGCGACGCGATAGATTACCCTCGTAAACGAGCGGAGGAGAGACGCATTATGGTCGTGAACCGAAAGGCGGAGTGTATGCGGCGCGGAATGTCGATCGATATTTATCGGCCGGTCCGGTTTCAAGCCAATAAATCGCGCCGACGATTGCAAGTGAGCGCGACCAAAGAAGATTAGCGGTTATGGGCCGAAAGTGATTTACTCAATGGAGAAGCGCGACAGGAGCAAGAGACTATAATTTAAGCAGGGCCCGGAAATGAAAATTGCTCCTGGTATTCGGTTTGTTCGCGACCGACCGCCGGAGTCCGCCGGAGAACGGCTCTCGAGACAATGAAATTACGAATTATCCGCGACGGAAGGACCGAGGGAAAAACGCGCGAGATGCGTACTTCTGACAAATAGGAAGTTAACCTCGAGATACTTAGTTCGCGTTTTCAATGAATACCTCCGCTTAATTCTCTCTCTTCCGCGCGGTAACTTCGCGCCGCGCTCCTCCCTCGGGGGATAAGATCCAGTCGGATAAAAACGCGGGGATTGTACACGCGTCGCGCGGAAATAGCTACGGTCGTTTTCCACCGCGACGGAATATTTCCGCGACACCCCAGTGTAAGACCAATTCCTCAAAATGCGCGATGGAGCTTTCGGGAAGGGGGGAAGTTTTAAATTCCGCGTGCGCGAGTCGCGGCGCGCTGCGACGGCTGGTGTCTTCTGGCGCGAGTCGCCGAGGAGGAGCAAAAAAATTACGAATCCGACGGGGGCTCGACGGTGTAATTTCCTCGAGGTAATAAACTAAAAGCATCTTTCCCCGGCTGTCTTCCACCGAACCTGCCCCGTGTCTTCTGTACCGTCTCGGCTCAGCACCAGCTCACTCTCCTTTTCCCTTCTCTCTCTCTCTCTCTTTCCCTCACTTCCTTACTATATTCGAGGACAAAATTACTTTTACCGGCGGATAGAAGCTCGAAATAATTCGAGGGACGAGGAAGCGAAGTCGGAGAACTTAGGCAAATTCGCTCGGAGCCCTCCTTGACTTCGTCCTTTAAGTTTCGAAATTGTACACCGCTCGCGTATTAAGAGAGACCCGCTGCCTTGTAGAGCAGACGAGGGTGGAGATGGGTACGATGGGGGAGGAGGGGAAAACTACGGCAGCGAGATCCTCCCGGAATAGGATACGAAGGAGAAGAGGAAGCGAAGGACGTCTCGAAGTTTTCGACTCCTTGATGACATTGCGCTGTAAAATTAATCGCGCGGAGCGAGATTTAATGGTGTGCTTTGCGGGCGACGGAAGTGTCAGCGGCGGCAGCCAAACGGTCTAAATTACGTCCTGTCGCTCGCGATCATTGATAATTAATCTCGAGTTCCCCGGTGAAAAAAGTGGTACAAGTGGCGCTCTCGAGCCCGGCGATACGGATTTTCTATCGGGGAATATTTCAAGCGGAACTCAATCCCGCGTTGTTAGCGCTGCTTCTGCGAAAGAATCGGAATTCGCCGGACTATAACGATAAGATATATTCCCGATCTCGGGGAACGTGGAGCGCGCTGCCTCGGCTTTAACTTCGGCTTCATTTATCCCGTCGCGCGCGCTTTCTTCGCCGAAACTCCCGAGGTCGTTATTTGAGAAACCGCTGTGAAAGCCGAGATTCGCGATGCCTCGTTATCGATGTCGCCGTGTGTCTCTCGCGGCTTTCTTTGTGTCGGCCGACAATCCGCCGTTTCATCAATTGAATCTCCCGACTTCGCCTACTTTTGTTGCGACCCACGAAGTGGTGAAAGAGGAGGAGGTGGAGGCTCCTCCCGTCTCCGAGATAGACAGAAATTCTACAAAAGGACGCGCAACAATCAGCCTCTCCTCGGGGATGTGCGAGGAGAAACGCGGGCGTTGGCGATGGTTCAGGGGTTGCTCGGGCCGCTCTGTTGCCGGTATGCAGACGCGAAAGTTTTCGAATCCCGGATAACGAGATGTTGATTCGCAACTTCTTACCGCGACTGCAAGTATAATACCTAAAGAGAGAGAGAGAGAGAGGAAGAGATAGAGCAAACCCTGTGCGCGCGCGCCCTAGACATCTTCGCTAATCTACGTCGCCGAATAGAACTTCAGCTCTCCCTCTCTCGATCTATCCCCCCCCCCCCCCCCCC
>NW_014554754.1:3421515-3431867 GCF_001313825.1 Dinoponera quadriceps
TCGATCTATCCCCCCCCCCCTCCCCCTTTTCCTCTTTCTCTCTCGATACAGGAAAGACGATTCTAGAAGGCACTTTCCGGAGGACGCGAGTGCCATGGTAATTTGTCTTTCGACCGCACCAGACGTTATTAAAGCGGCAGTAGTCGTGGACGAACAATTGCAGACGCGACGAATGAAATTACATTCTCACCGGTATTCGCGCTCCCGCTTCTGTGTTCGCGGTTTACAGTATTCCGTTATTTCTCGCGTCACCGTTATCGGCGTTGCTCTTCCCAGACACTGGTTACCGCCATTTGTCGCGTATCGTATAAATTTTCATCAAACAATCCCTTTTAACCGCCTTTAAATTGAAAGGAAGGAAGGTTCGGATATAAATTCGAGACCACGTTGCATGTTCAGCATACAACACGATGTACGATATTGAGCTGCGCTACTTTTATTTCCACCGCGCAGCAAGCTCTCCCTTCAACGGGGGAACAGGGGAGCAAGACAGGGGTTAAATTAGTGGCTGTAATACCGTAACGCCGCTCCGCTTTGCTCCTATTGCGACGTAAGATAATTACATTTATTTGAGCGGAACGTTGACCGTAAACTCGAATTCCTTTCCTCGGTCGTTTAATGCCCCCGCGCATACACACCCCCGGCTTTACATTCAATTCTTTTTATCGCCGTCGTCAATGTGTCTTCAGACGAGCATTAATGCGGGGGAGACGTATCTTTTTCGCCTTTTAAAACGTACTTACAGCGCGCCTGACTTATCGTGAACCTCGGGCAGCGCGTTACATGGCGCGTTAACTTTGAATAACCTATAAACCGCGTCCTCTACAGCGAATCTACCGTTCGTTGTGACGCGTTTCGACGGGTAAAAGTGCCGCACGAACGAACGTCACGAGGGCGGCATTAGCTTCTTTCGAAGCCCCACGCAGGCAATGACGTATAATTGTCGCACGTGATGGGCGATCGTTAAACGCACGAGCGCCCGCGATTGTGTCGCGATCGCAGTTTCGCTTGAGTCCACCGTCGATTGTCGGATTAAATCGAACGAGACTCCTCGGGTCTCGAAGGGCGCGGGGAACACGTATAAAAAGAGGATAATCAACATTTTGCTCGCGCATTTCTCCTCGAAAGAAGGAATTTTTTTCGAGTGAGCAAAAAAGCCAACGGATCAAACTAATTGAAACTAAGAATCTAATGTAAAAAGTCTGTTCTCTGGAAATAATGATACGTGGGAAAGGGATTTTACACCATGGGCCCAATTCGAGTTCCACTGTGCGTGTGCAAGCAGTCTGGCCCGCTGGCCGGAATTAATTGAATTCAACGCTGCACACTTTTGAATTGAATGCTCTCTTCGACAGGATCGCACGAGAGATCAGACTCGCGCGACGAACGTAAGAAACAGCCGGAGGATCTCGTTCCCCGGGTCGTGTTCCTCGATAAAAAGATTGCGGGAGGTAATGCGCCGTGAAATTCGCGGATCTTTCCGCGCGTACAGCGCGTCGAACACGCTTAAGATGCTCATCTTTTTCGTTCACTTTCGCCCTCGTTGAATTAATCTGACCTCCCGCATTAAGGGCGTCCAAAACGACGTCCATAGTCGCTTAATGGATGGATGCGGACCTGTAATGGATGTTGTTGGTTCTATCCGCTCGGCGGAGAAACGACGGCATTTAACATCGCTCCTCGCGCTGGAAAAAAATCGAGACGACCACGTGCCGGGAATTTCGCGTGCGCCTTAAAGATAATTCCAGGCGTCTCTCTCTCTCTCTCTCTCTTGTTCGCTCGCCGTTTTCGGAATCGCGATTGTTCTCGTCGAACAGTGTTCCATCGTCGGGAGAAAAATTCGACGTTCCGTCGAACGTCCACGCGGAAGCGACGTAATTTTTCCACCGAGAATGAGGACGTTCTAAATAAAGATCGAAACGTTTCTGTTTTTCCGCAACGGCCCCTCAGGCGCTTGTAATTTATTTACTTCGCATCACCATCAGCTCGTATCGGCTTCCCCTGTTTTCTCTCCCGACGTTTTAACTAGCGAGACGTCATTCAGGATGCTTGTAATTTTTCGTCCCCCCGTAATGCGATTGTTCGAACACTAACGAAGAAAATCAACCGCGCGACGTATGTTGAAGTAATATTGAAAATTGTTACGACGCAGTGTTTCCGAAAAGCTCAACCGTTTTCTACTCTCTAAAATTCTCCAATCTATATAATTTAAATTCGCATTCATTCTTGCAATTCTCCGAGCGGCGATATTTTCATCATCGCTTCGAGTGAACTTTCACTCGTTCCGAATAAGACGTGTCATCTCGAAGAATTTGAGAGTACTCTCTCAATCACTTGACAATGTAGAGGGAAAATTCCCCGAGAAGGAATCGTACACAATGCGATACTTGACCTAGTAGTACCGTGTTGAATCCGACGTTCTAGGCGGTAATCGTCACTTGGACTGTCTTCGAGTCGGCGACTTTCTTCCCACTCGTGGTACGAAATACAGACAGCGCTCCGAAATAGACGGCATTACACTAGCGCGTCGGTCATACGTCCCGACGGAGGAAGCTCGGAATTCGCGGCGGCTTGGCTCGTGAATAATATAGGCAGCGCGGCCGGCGTTGTTAGGTTTTACGGCCCTCGTGAGCGGAGAGCCGCGATTTATGGGGCGGAAGATCGCGGCCCGCGGGGGCACGGCAGATTAGTCAGATTGTTTGGAAATTTTCATTGGTTTCCTGCCAAGCGAGGCCGTCGTTGCCGTCCCCTCGTGACCTCCGCCATCCGAGTAATACCTTGGCGCGAGCTTTCGGCCGTTTCCTGCCCACGTAGCGGCCCCCGGAAGTCGCTCTATTTACGGGCCGCCTTAAGTCGCACGCGAAGCACATGCAAATGTCATGCGACGGTGGAACGACGGGGGTTGTCTCTCGGTCTCTCTCCGTTTGCTTCGGCAATCGGCCCGTGGAAACAGGCCACTCCGCCACCGTGTCGACGCTGCGCGTCCGTTGATTTGTATTCCTCACCTGGACTACGTAAACGCGGCAAACGCCCCGTGAGAGGGACGTCTTTCGACGACCGAGCGCTCCGACGCGGTTAGGAGAATCTCTGATTTTCGTTCAGGGCGGTTTCTCTCCGAGTCCCCCGAGTCGGGTCTTAAAGCAACCTCGGACTCGGTTCCGCGGCGTACCAAGCCGAATTATTTATATGGACGCCTGTCGACATCTTAATTTATACTGAGATGTTTATGATTGGGGCCAGCGTAAATTGGTCATTTAACATCACGGCGTGTCGAGAGCGACTTGTAATTAGTTGTAGCTTCAAACGAGTCTCTCAAGAATTCGTTGAAACTTGCACTTTATATAGATTTAAATATGAACTAATTATTGGCACTAACTAATTATAAGTAACTTATAATTATATATAATAAAGAACTGATTATAAGTAGATTGACCATTCAGAAACTGAGATACTCGCAACTAAAAGTGACACTGTTATTCCTCGGGTTCTTATTTGTAACTTCTATTTTTAATCTCTTCTAAACCACATTTAAAATTTTCATGAAAACTAATATGTTATTGGAGGGATTAATTAGAGATTATACGAACATTTCAGAATTTCCCGCCATTTTGTTCCGAAAATATAGAAAGTTACAATTTAGCGCAAGTGACCTTTCTTGAAATTAATTTGCCCCTTTGTGCGAGAAAAACAATTATATCCGTTGAAAATATCAAATTTCTACTGTCGGAGATCGCTTGCGCTCGACGGAAGGTTAAATCGTCCTCTTCATCGCGATTCGCTGACGTGCATCCACGCGATCGTCCTGACGCGCTCACGGCGCTTACATGGCGGATGCATCGGCGAGATTTTAGCGGATTAGAAATAACCGGCGAATACGAAGGGCGAACGTGCGCGCGCTTTTACATTATTCCGCAGCCGGCTGAACGCGTTACACTCGCTTTTATCGTGACGTACGATAGCGAACGCTCGGCGCGCTCGAGTGCCGCGGACGAGCTTAAAAGTTTGCATTACGGGCCAAATGGCACGTCTCCCTCGCTTTCTCGATGAACGGTCCGCGGCAGTATCTCGATATGTGACGCGGCCGAGAACGGTAATGTGGCGCGGCGACTGCATACAAATGAGGAATTTCCAGCAGGAATGCGTTACGGCTTAAAACGGCTTTCCGTTCCATTAGATGAATCGCGAGGATAATTAATGTAGTTACGGTCTCCCATGATATTCAATCCGCGGAAACCATAAAGCCGCGGCCGTTTAATGTTGGCGAAGGATATCGAGTGCATGCACGCCAGAACGATAGCCCCCCGCATACTCGGTGTACACGTTTCAGCGACGACTTTGTGACGACCTTTGGTCACTCGTATACGTCTCGTTCCGAATCTCCGACTCGTAATTTTTTTACGCGGTATTTACGTATTAGATTAATCCGCGGGGTGAACTTTATTTTTCGCAAGCGTGCACACGGAAAATTTCCTGTCGAATAATGTGGCATACTATCTGCATAATTTACCAGACTTATGAATTACATGACTAGGATATAACATACATCGAAGGAAAAATTTATCTATATAACAGCAGCGAATGAACAGTTTGATCAGATATATTTTTCAAATTGATTATATGTAAATTTACTATAGTGCAAGGATATGTCAGAAGGATAAAAAATGTTCCATACTGATACATGCATTTTCGACGTAGCATCATCTTTGATACCATTATAGGGAAAGATTCGAGTGGTAACTATTGTGCAACGTACAGTACTATTATACAAGGTGATTGAAAAGGTTATTGACAAGTTTAGAGGCGTACAGAGGAGTCGACGAAATAGAGCAACTTTCGATTAGGAACCTGTGGTCTCCGAAGTTATCCTGAATTGGTATATGCCTGTGAATGGGAAGGAACTATATTGCGAATGACATGGAACTACACGAACTTACTAGATGTATCACAAAAGGCGTTCGAATTGGCGATCACTACATTCAATGTAGACATCGCATCGTCGAACGAAACTCTGGTGCACTCTCTCAAACATCCCAGGCACGACTGCCGCACACGTGTAACGGTGATACGGAAATACTAGTGAAATAACTGAAGGTCACGGTTAATTCATACTGTAACTAACCCAATGACTCTTCGTACAGTAAATTACGCCGACAATGTGGTTCCTTACATTCAAAGGCTTGAGGCACTGAGTCAGGATTACTTCGGAGAATATGGGTTCCTGATCGAAGATTGCTCCATTCCGAATCTTCTGTACGCCCCTTACATTTGTCAGTAATCTTTTGAATAAACTAGTGCGCGTCTATGAAAGTAGCAGAAAGGATATTCGTTGTGTAAGACAGAATATAGTTTCTCGGCGGTAATGTTGTAATTCTGTCGTTCGCATTGCTTTCTAAATTTCCTATATTGCCTTGAAATTGTTTCGACGTTACAAATATATCCTAGCTGGGCAAGACTGCTACTGTACTCTTCCGGTTCATGCATGTTTATATCTTCGAGGAAAATTCTCTGGAAATATATTTTACAGGATTTTTGTGCGGGATAAAAGAACGCTTAAAAGTTTAATCTTGAGGGGCGCAGCATTTACGTATGCGCGGTGTAATAACCTTCTTGCGAATAACATTTTCAAAAATAATGCTGGAATTCTCGAAACTGAGTTTAAGAGATCACGTGGCGGTAATTAATGAAAGATTCGGTTGCTCTTTAATAAATAAGGATACGCGGAGCCGACAGGTTCAGATTCATACTTCTAAAATCTCGCGGCGGAGTAAACGAGCCAGGCGCATCGAGTGGCAAACGTCGTTTCTGCCGCCATTATCCGACTATTCTCCCGCATCGAGAGAAATATCTGCAAGGCGAAGTTCTGCCGGAACATCAAAAATTCGCCTGTTCCCCCGGGTTGGAAGCTAAATCATTTAAATTTCTGCGCAAACGACCGCGCGCGCATGCGGGCGAAACTCACGCTTTCCCGGCGGAGGAAAGTTTAAAAAATGACGACGGGCGCAAGTGGAGGAAGGAGAGGGAGAGGAGAGAGAAAAAAAGCGCGAGGAACGGGTATTATCCAGCTCGCGAATCGCCAGGAAGTTTCCGCGTCGGGGGTGATCTCGCCCGAAACTATCTTCAAACTATCGTCAAACAATCGTTGCTACTGACCTTGTTTTCGGCCCGTGCAGTATACGGCGTGCCGAAAATCTTGCGGAACTTCGCCCCTTCGCGAGTATGTGTATATTCGCACAAAGGAATTTCCATTTTAATAGTTCTGTTTGCTTTAGCCGCGCTGCCACGAGGTGACGTACTTTGTTCCCGCCTGCCGTTGAATGGGGATATCGAGTTCGCGATTTTCGGTTTCACAACACAAAAGACATCTAAAAATAACCGGGGAGGTTGGTTCTTTGATCGTTCACCTCGTGTTTAAATATTCAGATATTAATAGTCGTTACGTGAAACTTGCCTCGCACGAAAAACTCAGGTCTGGGTTTAGAGAGATAGATCTCAATTTTTCCTGCGATGAAAATTTCAGTGTCTTACGTGAGACAATTGCTATTAATGAAAATTACTTATTAATGACAATTATTATTAATACAGAGGTTATACTCTGCCATGCAAATAAAAATTTTACCGCTTCCTAACGTATTCGTAGGGATAAATCTAACAAATACGTACTGAATATATTCCAATTCTTCGTAATCTTCTTTAGGTTATTAGAATTTATCGATCGATTGATCAGTGAAGTTTTAAGTTCCCGTCAAGTAAACCGAAAATTGTTTGTGCGTGATAACGAAAATATCCTCGAAAGGATTTACATTTTTATTTCCCGATGCTGCAAGCTCGTTCTAGTTGATGGGTATTACCGCCGATCAACGATAGCGCATGTCACGAAAATTAACAAAATATTGCTTGTCGACAACGTTTCCGAGGATTTCATGTATTCTCTTTTTTCGGCTTTGACTTTATACAACAGCTGTACGTGTACAGCGCAAACGTTTAATTGACTCGTTTATTTTTAAAGTGACGTGAATTAAATGTTTTAAATATTATGAATTTTAATGAGAAACCCGAGCATAAAAATGCATCGTTTTCAGCTATATTTTCAAAGCTCGACGTCATTTCCAATAAATAGATAATTCCAGAATAATCAGGTATAAATATAATTAATAACTAATTAAAAATAGTTTTGTAGAGATTTGCATATATTTAGCAGTATTTCAAAAAATTTATTTTTTTTTAATAAATTACGTGCTTCGATTTTGATAGAAGTGTAAAAATTGTCGATTGTACGAATATCGGCCACGATTCCTTCTGTTACTCACGTATTCTAACTTTGTGTGCGCGCACCTCTGTGTGTGTGTATGTTGTATCTGGCAAATAGCATCTTACGTGATGTCCCGATTCATAGACGAACGGAGAGGATGGTGAATCGAGGAACGTCATTTGTAGAATATTGGAGTACAATCTGGTGGATTGCATTCTTCGAAACGTTCGATCTTCAATGGGGCCAGGAAATACGGAAGCTGGGGAGAACCCGGTGGAGATCCCGGAAGATAACATATCGCGGTACGAAATAGGCTCTGAGCTTTCTCGCTCGTGTAGTCTGTATCGGCATGGCGTTTAATATCGAGAACGATTTGTTCGAAACCTACAGATATCGTGGATTATATCACGCTACACTGAAAAATCACATTTTGCTCTAATTATTTCACAACATAGTTACAAAATGTCCATTGTTTCTTAACTTATCGATGCTCGATATACAACGAAAACGTAAGAATTTTCGTTAAAGATAAAACTCCACCGCGTCTCATTCACTAAAGTGAATAAATAACAAATAACTAATTGAAGTGTTAGAAGTATATCGAGTATTCTGAAGAAAATGATCCTCAGATTTAGCGAATAAATTTCCTATCTCGTTGATATCGGTGGAAGGATGCGGTGAATGCATCGCGTTCGAAATCGATTCTGTCAAGGATGTTAACGACGGGCGAAAGGATCGTGCACTTAAACTGATCTCTTGATAGAAGCTTGTAATTATATACCGTTGATTAAATTTTATATTATACACGCATACTCCTGCGTATTAATCTCAGGAGTCTCGTGAAGGTCTAGACTGTCTTTTTACTGCCTACTTCGCAAGAGGGACGTAAATGGAAAAATTCGTGAACGTCGTCGACGGGCTTGTATATATTTATATTCCTTTGAGAACCGTATGCGCACTTGTTTATAAAAATATCATTAAAGTTTAGGTAACCATTTTTTAATATTCTAGTCAAAATTTTATTTCAACTCTTTAATTCGCTATCTGCAAATTAATTGACAATTTTCACACAATCGTCCATTCCGTACGGAAGTAGTAAAAGTCGCGTTATAATCAGACAATTTCGAAATGTAAGTGGAAATAGCCACGTTATGGTCGGACTGAACGGGAAATGTAAGTTATTAATAATACAAATTTAATAATATAATTTTAAAGCGCACACTTGCGTTTTTATATTTGATTAATATAATTTAATATATAATTAATTTTTGTGATATTAAAAATTATCATATATAATTATATTCGCTCGCTCATCACTGAACGATTCATTCGACCTGACCACATTTGAAGCGATGTTATCAACGTCATACGTATGAAAAGCTATTCAACAAGCTGCAGTCTCACTTTCCTTTAATGAACTTCGAATAAAGATATCTCATCGCGGCTGACAGCCTGCTACGGGAAAATGATGAATTCGCGCCTCATTTATATCAACGCGAGTCCCATTCAGTGTATAGCCTCGTATAATTTTAAGTATACCTTTATAGAATTCCCTCTCACATAGATAACGTTATCCCTGGACTGTTATTAACGACTACGAAAACTTATCAAAATATCATGAAATTAAAAATTAATTTCTTGAAATATTTTAAATATTTTTATTAAGATTCTAAAATAAAAATACGGGCGGTAAAGCTACTCTTACGAGTCCTTATCTCGAACTTTCCGAAATTAGCAATAAAAGGATTAAGTAAATTTAACTTCTAATTATACAATATAGGATTAATGCAAGTTGATATAATAAGCTTACTGTGCTCGAAGTGCTGTGAAAACGGCTAACGATACTCTGAAAACTGAGAGCAACGAGAGTCGTTATACAGGTCGTTCAATACCTAACCATCCCGAATCAAAATTTTGATTCTATATTAAGTCTACTTAGTTTTACGTTAAGTCTTCGAGTGGGGAAAATAGAAATAACTTTCCATTTGTATCAGGAAAGCAACATTATTAATGTTCCTTTCATACTACAGAAGAAAAACAAATCTCGCGGAGGGGAATTTTTAATTCTACGTTAAGTTTTTAAGCGGAGAGAATGGAAATAATACTCCTAGTTGGAAATAATCATTCCTATTTGTAGCATCAACGAAGCACAATAGAAGATCTTTGAGAAGACTAAACGTGGAACTAAAATTTCGACCCGGAATGTTTTGGAAATATATAGCACACCTTGACGCTGTTTCGTCGCGGAGTTTTCCAGTTGCATCCCTCGTACACAGATCTAAGACCGCGTAGCTTCACCCCCGAGTCACAAGGACGACGTGGCTCTCTCCTCCCGGTATCAATATAACCCTTTTCACCGGTCCGCGAGCGATCCTCGAGCGGGTAGGAACCGACGTATTACGCGCGCGGGACTATTCAGCGAGCTTCGCAGCTTCCGCTTTCCTCTTACCGAAACTAGGAAGAGATAGCTCTCGGCGGCTGACAGCTTGCGCTACGAGAAGATGATGTAGCATCGCGGCGGCGACGGCGGAATGAACTCGCGCCTCGTTTGTACCAGCGCAAGAACGGTCTGGATGCACTGCCCGGAACGTTTTGCCGGCCAGCAGCGGGAAGATGAATTACATCGGGACGTGCCGTCTGCTCACGGTCGCGCCGATCGGAATCGCGCAAACTTGTGCACGGAGGCCCCACACACGTCGGCAGCTTCGCCGCCCGCTCTCTTTCGTTCGTCTTATCGAGGGCTCGCGTGCTCTCGAGCTTTTCGTGTCTCGATGGTGGGTGGCGGGAGGGAGAGTGAAGAACAGGGCGGGCAGGGAGGGAGAAGATTGATTGCATCGAATCCCGCGTACAGTCGACGAAAGAAGCCTTCCGAGCGGCGTTTTAAGGAATTTCGCTTGCATCGCGAAACGGCGGATTCCGTCGACCTCGAAACGCATGAATAGGGATGAACGGCGGGCTCGCGCGACGGGAATCGCTCGTTCCGCTTCCGGCGATACCGAGCGAGAGATTCCGCGGAGTGCTCCGATAATCGAGGAGAATCGAACCGCGATAATCCACCTCGGCTGTTATTAATGTCTTCACCGTCGCGCTCCCCCCCCCCCCC
>NW_014554754.1:3431921-3440408 GCF_001313825.1 Dinoponera quadriceps
ATTCTTTCGGCGCGCTCTCCAACGGATATCCGCGTGGAAAGTATCGGCAGGCATTACGGAAACACCGACGGGAAGATATTTCAGTTTCGCGCGAATCTCTCTCTCAGGTAGTAGTTTCGTCACGTCGATTAACGCTGCGCGAAATAAGATTCCGTCTCGTAGAACGCAAGACGCCGATTGCAAGACCATCAGCAAGGAGCCGACAGCTTGATGTAAGGCGGGAGTTTCAGCGGAGACAACGCACCTCGACGTTTACGCCGGGTTGGGTAAACATCAATATCCTCGGGTTGCTGTCCGGCACGTATCGGAAGAACTCGTGCTCGTCCTTGTACCATTTAACCGAGTAGAGCACGTTGCCTCCCAGCAGTCGCCACTCACACATCAGCTCGACAGAGGAACCCACCACGGCTTCCTTCGGCACCTTAAACTCCACTTTGATCTCGCCACCTGAAACATGAGCGCATTCACTTTGAGCATTCGTGCAAAACGGGTGACCTACTATAAGATGAAATCACTGATTTAGGCTAAGAAGAACCCGAAGAAGGCAAACTTTAACGTCACATCGGACGATTAATGTGTCGGATTAGCGGGGATTACGCGCGAAAGCTTCTTGGAGAGAAACGGAGGGAGAAAAATCTTTATTTCGAAATACTTCATTTTCCGTGATTTTGTAATTTTTCCCATTCTCGTTCGGCGATTCGTCAGCCAACGTTTGTGCAGTAATTTTTCATCCTCCGATCCTGTAGTGCTCGCTGTAGTTGCACCAGGATACTCTCTTCCAGGACACGCGAACTATAAAATTGGGAAGGACGCAAGGTTGGTTTTGAAGGTAGCCCGGCTTTCACGAATCGCGATCTCGAGCACGCTCTAATTCTCAACCCTGAATAGGGTCCCCAATCTCGCAATTCGCGCAATTTCGGGGTCCTATTTCGTTAATCCGCGGGCGCACGGACACGAGAGGCGACGTTTATAGTCGCGGTCGCCTCGCAATTACCGCCCACGTCTGTCAGCCGAATGCGGGCACGGACGGTAAAAGGGTGGCGTGTGTTAAGCGCGAGAATAAATACGCGGTTACCGGGGGTTACGGGTCGGGGCAAACGCCACTGCGAGTTTCGCACCGGCGATCCCCCGAAGTTCCCTTCCGAAACTCGCACTTCACTGTACATACACAGATAGCAGAAGCTGCATGGAGTTATTGCCGTAGAAGCTCGTAGAATAGGCGTTTCGCGAACGAGCGCGAGCGAGCTTTCGGGTCCGATGGAAAAATATACGAGCGAAGCGTAATATTATTATTATTACCTGTTTATATTTACGGAAGAATTCCCTTTGATGCAATCGATTACACCGATATATAATTTTGTAAAGTAAAAAAAAGTAAAAAAAAGAGGAGAAAGATAAGGTGCAAGAATTTACGTTAAGGAAGATAAAATAGAGAAAGTATTATAACATTTTTAGGATGCGTATATTTTTGAAATTATTGAAATAACGCAGCAGAAAGCCTACCTTTCTGTAAGCCACGGATACAATCATGCACGTGACAATATACAATATATAACAGTATAATATATATATATGTGTGTGTTAACACAGGCGTAAAATAATTATTCAACTAATGAAGAAACTCACCCGACAGCTGATTGACTGATTTAAGTAGCGGATAATTAAATGTGATATTCCTCGGGGAGAAAGATGCGCAAAGAACGCGGGAGACGCGCGTAATTAACGAGACATTCGTGTCAGCGTCGGATCACCTCGCTCTGCAGCGAAGTATAATCCGGCATTTCGCCGTCGTCGCGTCACACCCGCATACCCCCGTCGTTAATATTCGAAAATCCTTTTGAGACATCGCCGGGGCATTGTGAAATGCCTTATTAACCGACTAGCCGCTGCGCGCTCTTATCTCGTTCATATTGAGATAATCAGGAGGCGTCGCGACGCGCACCGCTGAATAATCCCGGTTCGCGTCGGCCGTGGCTCATAACGGGACGCATTATGACGCTATAATGAAGTTCTTTAGTAACGCGAAAACGTCAACGGTGCGCACCGGGAAGATTTATACGGAGCCGGGGCGTGTACGTTAACTCGGCCGGATGGGTCATAATACGGCGCGCATCGGGTTAATTTCGGGGCCCGGGTGGAGAGTGGCCGGACGGACGGTGGTGGCGGGCGGGATGGCGAGGAAAGCGCGCACGGGGATCACGAGCGTGTTGGGTTTAAGTGCGGGGGCCGTTGTCGTTAAAGGTCCATCGAGCGGAATATAGAGACCTCGCTCTCCGCATTGCCCGGCCGGCGTCCGCAATTTACAGTGCCGCGTGTTAAGATTTAATGACGCGCGAATTTCGGCCTCGCGAGTTAAGGTCTCAAAGAGCGCGCAGGGTCGGCCGTGAAGCTCCCTCGAGCGAGAGAGGGAGGGAGAGAGAGAGAGAGAGCAGCAGAAAGCGCGTCCGTGAGTTATGATTCCCCGGCGCGTCGGTAAGAATAAATCTTAATTTTCGCGCACGAGGGCCATACGGACTTTTATAATGCCGCTGCGAATAATATGTGGTATAACCGCGCGGCTTGTTTATCACAAATCGTTTGCCGGTTGTCAAATTTATCGATCGTTAAAATAAATTTATCGCTCATAAATTTATGTCTGATCGAAATACATCCCGCCACCGATTATTTTCCCGAGCAATTCTCGAACGTGAAGGAACATTGAAATGCTTCGTACGAAGCGAGACGGGTGTTGTTCACAGTGTGGGAAAAGTTTTCGCAGCTAATATACAGACTCAATACGGGACACTGCGATGACGTCCCGCGGAATTAGCCTAACCGTAGTGTCAGTCGCAGCTGTTTCCGGTGCCGCGGTTTGCGTTTCGCGACGCGTTTTCGAACGGGGCGTCTCTCACCATCATCGCTTTCTCTCTATATCTCTCGTCCGCGTGTCGTCAATTTCCGTCGTTACAACGACCGAGTCGTTACGTTGCCAGTGGAGTTTGACATCTCATAGCTGAGACTGCATCACTGACATTTCCGCGCCATTTATCAACGGCACCTGCCGTATTGAAAACTGTTTCGTCGCGACCGGCCGATCGGAAAGGAAAGAAGGCGCCATCGATTTTAGTCGCGTGGGCTTTCAATCAGGACGGATTTTAATCACGCGCGATACACGAGTATCATGTGGATCGTCTACTTGCGCCCGGTTTGTGCGCAAAGTGAACATTCCGGGAATATTTCTTGAATGGTAAAATCATCAATTTCACGCTAAGCCTTCTGAAATGTTCACACGTGCCATACGATAGGTTTGCTTAATCAGAAGTCGATCGTCCCTGCGGCAAAATCCGATTGAGAACTTCCTCTTCTTAGAAAAAAGAAAGAAAGAAAACGGGAGTTTCCCTCGTCGCCGAAAGAAGCCGCAAGACAAAGCTCCCTTCGGAGTGCGTTGAAAGTAGCGACGGTCCGTTATCCGCGTTATCGTCTTGCGCCGAGTTCCCTATAATCTCATCCTCTCCGTCTGTTCGTTACTATCTCGGGAAAGACGGCGTATTACGCAAAGGAGCGTCCGATTGTCTCGATCAAAGTCTCTCGCGAGTCGCCTCATATTGCTGTCGGGTTTCCTTCGCATTCTCTGGACCGTCGACGGGAATATTTCTTGCTCATCGCGGACGTTAAAGCTAAGTCTCTCAAGCCGTCCGGGTCTTTCAACCGTTTCCTTTACTGTCTGATCTCCGCCGGATTCCATTCAAGTCATGCAAGACTCTTCTCGCGAATTGAAATCGAATGCCTGGGCTACCTCCTCCGCCTTTGCGACTCTCGTCTGTACCGCCGCCGCCATTCGCATGAAATTTATCTCTAAATAAGGTAGACATCCCCGCTCTAGATTTGCGATTTCTCATCCGCGAAGCAGAAACGTTGTGCCAAGTCAAAAACATTTGCCGATGCAAACTTTTCTTCCTTTCGCCCCGCGAAGCGGAATAATATTTCTGACAAGAGAAGCGCGGCTCTCGTCTTATTGTTTCACCGACAGGCATTATTGCCCCGACTTTTCGCACAGCCGCGTACGTGCGGGCGACAGAGTTTACATATAGATTTCATTAAATATATGAATATTCAGAGAGAAGCACGCCGTTCGAACTTCGATAGTCAGACGCCGAATGAAAATTCCGAAGAAACAAGGCTCCCCGTAATTAATAAAATATAACGTCTCTCGTGCACTGTCCGGTAGCTAGTTTAAATCCCGGTGAATTTAATCTCTCGTGATTCCCAAGGACGGTCGTTTTTGCTCCTTGACAGCCAGGCAAAATAAAAATTGGCGGCGAGTCTCTTCTCGAGCGCCGTTAGCGCCTTAAGCTGCCGGAAAAATCTTTCAGACTCGGTGGTGTAGCGGCCGATGTAACGCGTAACAAGTCGCGCGGGCAACGGAATAACAAGCCGTTCGCTCATCCGTGCCTCCATCTCCTCGCTCATAATCGGAGCTCGTTAACCGCGCGGGAACGGCCGCGAGAACTGAAGTTTACGGTGCCGTGATTGCGAGCGCTCGTTTTTCCGATTGCAGTCGTTCCCGCAACCAATTTCTGCCGGCCGCGCGGAAGCTTGCGGCAGCGTGATTCGGGAAACGGCTTCCGGCTAGCTCTCGCGAGTCGAAACCTCATTACCGCCCCGAGGCTCGCGCGATTGTGAGATAAATAAGAGAGAATGAGCGGGGGGCTGGTTTACGTGTCTCTCGCCGGGCACACACACGTACACAGAGGTGGGGTATTTCGGGATGTTTTCCTCTGTTTTGCGGATTATGCAAACGCAACGCCGCTACCTTTCGCCGATAGCAGGTCGATGGGAGAAAGACGCGACTGGGGCACTTGCAATTTCGTCGAAAAGGCGCTCTTTGAAGTGGATGTAAACGCGAATGTCTCTTTTTAGGGTGACGCGCGCAAAAGGATTTCCCGGGAAAATGTTCCCGCCCTCGCTCTTATTGCAGATTTCGTTCGATTCTCTGTTCGGCTGCACTCGGTGGAATTTTGTTGATTGACCCGGAAGTGCGACGTAGCTCTCCGCGTTGCTTTGGACGGAGGTGCACGTTCTTTGCTACTTCCTCGTCAACGAGTCACAAGTCGGAGAAAGAGAGAGGGAGCGCTATGGGTGATTTCATGAATATACTTAACGATTTACGAGACTTACATCGTCCGGCCAGACTTAGATGTTAACGTAAATTACACGCGAATATTATACCTTTGTATATACCTTCTGTATATATAAAGAAGTAGCCTCGCGCGCGCGCGCGCGCCCAGGGCTTTACTTTTCCTCTCTTTGATCGAGTAATATCGCTGCTGCGTAAGGGGAACGCCGTAGATCAAGCTGCCCCTGTAACCGGCCAATAAAATATGCAGTCCTCCTCTCGCGCCGTAATGTAAAAGATGAAACTTGTATTTTTCTTCGCCGCTGGGGAAGCTGCGCCCTTTATTTCATCCGTTAACGATAAAATTCTCTTTCTCGCGAGATAACGCGAAGTAACGACCACCAGCATCGGCCGTTGCGCGTCGAACGATCGAGCGTGCACGCGCGCGCGGTATACACGGTAGCTTAAGCGAATGCAAAACGGGACCCTCGGTTGCCCTCGAGGGTTACATTACCTCCAAGTGCGTTAGTTTATTATCCGCCATCGCGCGAACTTGGATCATAAATGAAGCGCTTAGCTCAAACGCCGTTGTTGCAGCGACGTATCCTTTTAATTCTCCTCGGCAGTTTCTTCCTGAAGCATCCCGTTGCGGCTACTGGCCTCGTTGTTCTCCCCTCTCTCTCTCTCTCTCTCTCGGCGTTCTGATAAAAGGACCGGTCGGTGCTTTTGAAGTTACAGCGTGCTTCTCAATTAACATGGAAATAAGCGGCGCGCGGAATATTGTTCGTCCTCATACGTGGGGTCGTGGGAATTTTGCGGTACAACAATCGTGAATAGTAAAACCGAGACGATTTTTCGGACGGGGCGAAAGAGTAACTGTGAAAATTACGTAATCACGCGCGTCATGAATGCACTTGAAGTAGCTCTTTTAATTTATTATCGCGCGGTTGTAATTCTTGCCTCCGACCGTGCTGTTCGTAACGTCGGTCGTCAGTCGCCATTAATGGAGCTATCGCTATAGCTGAAGCACCATAACACGTAAAGCTGAAATATATATTTCGCCTTATCGTAAATTTGTCCAAGAGCGAGCACGCGGTATCGTTCGCAGCTGGAAATAAAATCAACGGCGCGGAAGAGCCCGGCAGGTGTTGAGGCGCCATTAAAGTACACCTTAATGAGGCCCGGATGCGTAATTAGTAAATCGGATTTACGGTAATCCTGTTTGTACCGCGATCGGAAAGAAACAAGACTCCAGAGGCCGCCTAACGAGATTGCCGCGGAAAAACGCCAGGCCGCGCATTTCTCTTCCCGATGCGCTCCTTTCCTCCGCTCCCCTTTCCCCGCCCTCCTCTCACTCGATTTCTTCCTCTCGCGTTATGACTTCTCTACTTTCGGATACGCGTTTCCGCCAATTCATTCCTCGCGACCGGGCGAAAGAAGTGAAAATCGTCCGGTGTCTTTTTCTCTCTCTCTTTGCTTTTCCTGCGACGCCTCATCTTTCGCTCTTACTTTTACTCCCACACCTCTGACATTTCGCTTTTCTCTCGGCTTCGCGAGAGAGGAGCCTTTTTTAACCCGAGATCCTCACCGGAGGCTTGATAATTGTCGCGGCGACGCTAAACTCACGACGCGGTCCGCCGCTAGGTTTGCATTATGGTTTCCACCCCTCGCTAGGCACCGGCGGCGAGTTTAACCTGTTGTTATTACCGCAGAAAACCGGAAGAGCTTAAAGCGGATTAACCGCCTTTTTTATTCCCCGTCTGCTCCGGTTAGGTCGGCGGTTGCTAACTGCTGCGTCCTTAGTCACGTGAATCCGGTTTAAGAAGACCTGAAGATGGAAACCGCGGCCGCGCGCGCGCTCTTTCAGCATATTGCGCTATCACATTCAGATCCGGTTTTTACAATTACGATGATAACCTCGCAATACCTGATATCCGGGATTTTGTCGAGCGGTCTTATCAAGAACGACTGTTTTCAATGTTGATTTCTTCCATCGCGTGACGCTCTGCTCGGATTTATCTTTTCTTGCCTCACATTTCGTCATTTAATATCACTCAAATCTACATTTTACCGTCACAGTAAATCTGCGATTTTATCTCAATAAGTCGCTTTTTCATTAGCCCGAGAAAATTGTGTCGAGAAAATCACGCAGTATTATCGGTTTACTGCATTAATCACAATGCGTGATTTGTTGTTTGCCGAGAGAATCTCATCTCAGATAGAAGGTTCAGCTCCCCCTCACCTCTCTCTCTCTCTCTCTCTCTCTCTCTCTCTCGCGGTGTTAAATCATATTTACGTCGCAAGTTTTATTGGTGTTACGGGTGTAAGAAAGTTCGACGGTAGCCTTTATTGGCCATCGAGTCATACTGTTTCTGCGGACATAAAGAGCAAACTTGTTTCGCTTCCGAGCGAAATCGCGCTTTTGATCTCGCGCTTTCGAGCATGCACCGATATAAAATTCTTTGAGATAACTCCCGCGTCTTCGGCTGCAGAACGTGTTACTTAAAGTTCATGATTTAATTTCGATAATGCAAAAGTTGACTCCCGCCCGCTAGCCCGCGCGCGATCAAAGTTTATTATATCCTTCTTATATCCTCCGACGCGTCGAGGACGAGGAAAGCCTTATAATTTATTCGAGTGGATTTTTAATATCCACACTCGAGACTGACGCGTGAACGAACTTCACGAATATCGAGTATCGTTCGATCTGTCAAGAAGAAAAACATCGAGTGGTTTCCCATCGCAACCGTATCTCGACGCGGGAAATAAAGCGTTTCGTATTCGGATTGACGTATAGATTCGAGCTTTCGCGAAAATTAAAACGGACCGTCATTGAATCTTCTCACAGTGCCTCTGTGAAAATTGCAGCGCAGTATATAACACGATTTATTATATAATGAATATTATTTTTCAATATACTTCGTCGGTGAACTCTCGATTTTATCGCACTCGACGCATTTCACGTTACACCTTACGCTTTTCAGTTTATTATTAATATCTATGAGTCGTTTACTCTTCCCCTCTATCTCTCTCCCTCTCTTCTTTTGGCGCAATTTCCATATCATATCGCTCTCTCTCTCTCTCTCTCTCTCTCTCTCTCTCTCTCTCTCTCTCTNATCACATATTTCATGGGGATAAAAAGGTGCAATGCGCGTGCTCCCTTAGAATAAATATCCCCGGAGATTAAAACTTCATACAAGAAATTTTTAATCAATCCACGTACAAAGCTACCCTTCCCTCGGGACCATAATCAGCGCTCGCTTCAACGAGTGACGATCCATGAAGTTTTAAGCCTGCCGTATTTACTGTGTCAACGTGGTTGAAATGCGGTCGACATAGTCGCATAATTAAAATCTATGCGCGCAACGCGAGGAGCTGCAGTCCCCCCCCCC